>NC_134212.1:116047521-116307521 GCF_965140235.1 Caretta caretta | reverse complement strand
AACCCAGCTGTATTATCCTATTATCCTTTTGTATTTGTTTTACTTGTAGAAAAGTAAAGAAACAGATGGAGCGGAAAGGATGGCACATTGATGGGATACTTTCAGGCACTTCAAGTTTAGTAGTTTCATTCTCAGTGGTAATTACTTTTATAGCTGCTGTGTATTTTCAAACTATTATATTTTCTGCCAAATGTTTGCAGGTTAGATACTTTGATAAGAATCACATAATAATGATACAAGTAAAAGCAGCTGAGCCTACAGATGGCAAGAGTAGACTGCATTATAAATTCAATTCAATGCATGTTTTAATGTAGGATTTGGTGCCTAGATTGGATAGTAAGTGGCTCATTATAAACACCATTGAAAAATTGGATGTTCACACTCCATGTGGTTTATATTTGCATATAAAGTTAAAACCAAGAATATTTTAAGTCCCATATTCCACATAAGGCAACCAATTCTACCCCATTCAACCTCAGTGAATCCACATTGAAGTAAATGGTGTTGTATGGTGAGGTGTTCATCAGAGTAACTCAGGGCTGAATTTAAGCCAGTATCTCAATCCCATGGCAAGAGCTGCTTTCTTCTACCACTGAGTGTTTCAGCTGGCTGTTAGAGATGCTTATCCTACACCAAGCCACAGACCTCCTTACAGTGTTTGCAAAGAAGGTTCCCTAAACTATCAAGCAAAATCATATTTAAGTCCATTCCACTTACCTTCTGTAGGTAAGTCAGAATAAGGCTTGCTTTGAATCCAAAGTTATTTTGAAACAGACTGAGATCAGAATTATTTTATTACATGATCAAAAAGAAAGAGACAGGATTTTGAAGATGAATAATCTTATTCAGATGTACATTTTCCAGAACAGTAGGAGGTACACCAAAGAAAGCCTCAGAAAGTGAATAACTTTTGATAAAAAGAAATGGGGTTTTGTAATTAGAAAATTCCTCTTCAGAGGAGACTTAAAGAATGGTCCATTTGCTTCAAAACTAATTTTTTTAACTTCTTTGCTGAGGGTATGTTCTAGTTTGATGGTTCATAATATGAGCTAATATTCATGATTAGTTATTGTACTCTTGAGAACAAAATAATCCCTTCCCACAGATTTCTTTCTGACAGGGATGAACGGAGAACAAAAAGGAACCACTTGCTACAGAAATAGTAAATGATGACAACAGAGTTACAATACAGGCAATAATGGCACTGTGTGATGCACAGAATTATGCTGTGTGTCTCAGAACAATAGGTGCACTGAGGAAATATACCCTAATCACATGTAAATGTACTGTAGATTAGAGGGTCAGTCAAACCAACCTAGAACATTCTCAGTATTTGGAGTGCCAGGCAGACTAGGAGATGGACTGCATGGGCCAAGATCACCAAAAATAGTTGGCTAATCTTAACCTTCTAAGTCCATGTTTGGTCACTGATTTTCAAATGCGATGAGCACCCAACAACTCCCACCATCAACCTCACTAACTTTAGGCAGCACTTTGTGAACATCTAGGTCTCCCTTTAGAGTTCAGACAAGGTTATTGCAGAGATGTAGTAGTTGCCATTAATAATGCAAGTATTGTGAAAAATGTCAGTAAGTGTATCTGGTTAATGCTGACTTTCTAATGGCAGCCACTGTCCAGTGATAAACACTGCTATGCTATTTTGCAGTCATTAACAAAAGAACTCAGTTCTAAACAAGGGTAATTGTAGTGTTCCTGCATCTCATGGTCCAGGGTGCCCCTTTTGGCGCCCACAGCTGGTTAGTCTCTCGGGCATCCTGGCTTGTGGCTGTGCAACTGAGCAAGCTGTAGCTTGGGTCTGAACAGGTAGAGAGTCAGTGACTCCGGCCTCCTGGCCTAATAGTTAGTGCTCATCAAGTCCTGAGTGCAGGACTGCGGTAGAGGGACCCAAGCCCAACCTGCTTCACTGGTTCCCAGCCCAGGGCCCTAGAAATGATGGATGATTCAGTCCCAGGGTTGATGGGAGAAAATGTGGTCACTGTCTTGCCTCCCAGCAATACAACAGGACCAATGTCCCTATCCTCAGGGCTACTTCCTACTGGCATCTGGTGGGGCTGATCTGTGGCTGCTGGGGCTTGGTTCCCGGTCTCTTTGTTGGGTGGCCCAATCTCCACTCCCTCGTTGGGTGTCTCAGTCTGTCGGGACGGTGGTTTGCCTTCCCTCCGAGCAGCTATGGAAGGTTGTCGCCTGTCACAGCCAGTCATAGGCTCCACTGGCAGTTTGGCTCCCTGGAAAGAACATCTGGCTCCTTCCCTTGTCGGGTTCCAACTGAACTTCTGGGCCCTGCTCTTATACTTTGCCCCGCCCCTGCACCTCCTGCAAGGGGGAAAGGGTAGAGCTAGCTGAGCCCAATAGGATGAGTTAACCCACTCCGCACCAGAATGGGGTCACTCTGCCTCACTACAGTATTACACTGCTCAACTTTGCATTGCCATCAATATAATTAATTACATTATTCCTGGAAGGATATTCCTAGGAATAACAGTGGGAACAATTTCACAGTGCCCTATTAACAGTCATTTAATGATGTAAAACTGATATGTAAAACTGCATAACACTGTACACGCAGGAAACGCACCCAGGAACCTGAATCAAATTATTAACACCCCATCCAGAAGACAACTATCAGGCACTGAACTCTCTGGCCATATCCCATTTATTACTTAGGTTTTCCAAAGAAACTCAGTTTAGTTGTTTAAGCAGGGTACTGGGAATCAATTAAATTCCCAGCTCATCCACAGAATTGTTGTATAATTTTAGGAAAGTTGTTGATGGTTACTATTGATATAGTGCTTTGAGATGCTCAAATAGAAGATATTATTCTATATGTTTGTTAATCTTTTTGCTTCAGAAAGAGATACCAGCCCCTGGATGCAAAAGTAATTTTATCTTGCTGCTAGTGCCCTTGTCTGAAAAGCATGAATATCTGAAAAATAAGGGTATTACCATTATCTATACTACAGTAGCAGCAAAAAGACCTAATTGTGACTGAGATCCCAGAAGCACTGGACATGTGCATAGCAAAGACTCACTGCATCGCAGAAAACTTACAAGACAAAGGATGGACGAAAGGAAGTATTAAACCCATTGTACAGATGGGAAACTGACTGAGTGACTTACTCACTAAGAATTGAACCTAGATCTCCTGAATCCCAGTCCAATGACTTAGCTACAAGACCATGCTTTATTTCTCGTAGTGTAGAGATGATTGAGATAAAACAAGAACACCAGAGTAGAAATGGTAGGAAATTTTTAACTAGATTGATTTACAATCAGAAAATACACTGAAAAATACACTGAAATTGAAACTTTGTGAATTTCTGTCGGTTTCACCAAAATTTTATTTAGGTGAAAAAAAGGGAAA
This sequence comes from Caretta caretta, assembly GCF_965140235.1. Classification (NCBI taxonomy): domain Eukaryota; kingdom Metazoa; phylum Chordata; order Testudines; family Cheloniidae; genus Caretta; species Caretta caretta. The sequence continues at coordinate 116,304,139 of NC_134212.1, read as the reverse complement.
ACTTCTGACAGTGTGAAAACATCTCATTTTGATATTTTGGGAATTAAAATTTCAATTTTTCATTCTGTAATGACTGTTTAGAATAGAAAAGGAGTACTTGTGGCACCTTAGAGACTAACCAATTTATTTGAGCATAAGCTTTCGTGAGCTACAGCTCACTTCATCGGATGCATATTGTGGAAAGTACAGAAGACGTACTTCGAATAGAATAGAACATTTTAAAGAGTCAAAATAAAAAGGAAACGCTTTGTTCAATCAAAAAAAAAATTCCCCCAGAATTTTCTTTTATGGAGGATTTCAAATTTTGGAGCTTTTTGTTCCAAATCAGAAGGAAAACATATTTCAAAAGCTCAAAAGCCATCATGAAATGGAATTTTGATCCTCCACAGACCTCTATATCAGTGTCCTTTACCCAAAATTGGTACCAACACTTTTTTGTTGTTGTTCTAAATTGGTTAGCTTTTTTTGGGAAGTGTCTAATTACTGAAAAATAAAGCAACTATACCGAAAATAGTAGTTTTGACTTGGTTAGAATCAAGAAAAAAAAAGTGACACAGGAAAGAGCCTCATGAGCTGTTTAGCTAGATTTTGAAGATTCCAAAAGTTCAGTTACTTGGCTAAGGCTCGGATGCACATTCAGATTTTTAGGTGCTTCTCCAAACGAAATCTTTTTGAAGATTACTCAACAGAAATGCAAATTTGAGTCCCAATCTGAGTCCCACTAGGATGTGGAACAAAGCTTCTACAGACTTTTCTGGGATCTTGATCTGTCTGCTAGTTTGAAAGTGTCATGTGATATTATGGTTGCCTGTGGTCTTACCTACTCTTTGTGCTTTCCAACAGATGGAATGCCAAATGCACCACAAAAGTCTGCAAACAAAGTCACTACATCGCTCAGAAGAAAAAAACATATGTAACTAAATCCCATAAAAACCAAAGACAGATTTGATTTTTTTAGAACAAAGGACTAATATTGTTAACATTTGTTAGATGTGTTTGGAAGCTTTTTCATACCCCATGTGATGTAGGAAAGTCCAAAGGCAATTTCTGTTGCAGAATCTTGCTTTGAACCCAAACTCTGTCACGTACGGTAGGTCTTTGGCATCAATTTATTGTGTAAGAATTAATAGCTTTGCCAAGATTGCCTCTGGCGATAGGCTCCTATTACTGATGTGACTAAATTGAAGATAGGGGAAAATGTCATTAAAACTGTAGGCTTATTTGATTATAAACAAGGTAAAAACTAACTTTCTTATGACATTCAGTGTGTCTGAGACCATACTAGGGAATTCATATTAAATTGATGATAATGACTCAGGGGCTGGAAAGATTGAGTTATAAGGAAATATTAGAAGAATCAAAAATGTAGGGCCAAATATCTTCACTGAAGCCAATGGAGTTACTTCGGCGATGAATTTTGCTCATGAGTCACTATTGATTTTGAGATGTTTTACTGCTTCTTTACAAGAGGCAGTTCACCTTTTAAACATCAGTGAAAGGCTAGGATAATAATGGAGGATGGCCATATTTTATTAATTGTATTACTGTAATAAATTCCCCAGCTGAGATGGGGATACTATGTTTCTACAGGCGTACTTGTGGCATAAGTACTCCTGTTCTTTTTGAGGATACAGACTAACATGGCTGCTACTCTGAAACCTGTCATTATGTTTCTACAGTGGCTAGTACAAAGGTAAGAGACAATCCCTTCTCTTAAAATCTAAATAGACAAGACAAAGGATGGGGAAAAGGAAGCAGGTGTGGAACAGAGGCACAGAGGGATTGTGGGGCAGATCCTCATCTGATGTAAATTGTCAGAGGCCCAGAGGCCTTTACTGTACTTTGTACTACCTTAGGGAATTACCCCAAGTCACACAGGATCTGTAGCAAAATCAGATACTGAACCTAAATTTCCTGAATCCCAGCTCAGGGTTTTACTCATGAGAAAACCTGTGGTCTAAAATTCACTAAAAGTTGAAGAGGGACTTTGAACTGAATGTTATTTGGTGTAACATGGAACTGTTTCTAACAGGAACATACTGTAGCTGGTGAAAGTATGGACCAATAGTTATCAGAAAGAGCTTCAGCAATAATGCACAATAATCCCTAGTTGGTTTAAAAGAAAGACAAGCAAAGGGAGAAAAATCAGATTAGACATGAGAAACAAATTATCCTATCTGAACGATGACGGACATTACCATTCTGGTGATAAATATAATCAGACGGAATCTCATTTGGAATGGTAGCATAAACCTGCACTGTGAATTTCACAAGGATAATTCTACTGATGAATAGATTCAGATATGCAGAAATCTATAGCAATTCTAGTTAATGATTGTACTGTACTTGATCTAGAAATTCAGACTAGAAGTTATAATTAGATGGCTTACATTCATTTTTTGTCTAACAGTAATGGTGGAATCAGCAGTTACCAGCTAACTATTGTCAAACGCTTGTTAATAAGTTTTAAGTTGGTTTTATCAGGATTCAGTGAGATTTATTATTTTCTTTTGCAAGCAAAATTGAAAAAAGTACCAAACTGATTTCAAGAAAAGACATGGCAATATATTATATCATGTGACAAATTCTTAGCTAAGGACTAACTAAATCACAAGACTTTTTTAAAATAAATATATTTTATAATGATAGAGTAATGCTTAAAGAACAGTCCCTAACATTGTGCCCCTAATCAATCATAGGGAGAAAAGTGCAGCCATTATTAATTAGTTGTGACTGTAAATAATAGCATCATAACATTAGATTGCAAGTCATCTAGCTACATGCAGAGCCCTGCAAATCTGTGGATAGCCAGGAACCATTTTTGCAGCTCATGGATCAAATGTGGATACAAATTTTGTATCAATGGAGGGCTATAGCTACATGTCTAAATGCTCCCATTTGTGTCTGAAGTTCTACTCACAATTGATTATGGGTGCAATATTAGAGGCCAAGCTGAAGCCCCTTTAACAATTTGTCCCCAAGCATATACGTTTTAATATACAGATGTTTCATATAATTTTATTAATCAGTCTTGATATTGATAAAGGTTTAAGATACTATTTGTTATACACAGACAATGAGTGTATTATACATAGACAACTGGGGACAATACCCGTACCTCAAGTTTCTTGGACCTCTTAACTCATCATACCCCAGGCTATTCCCCATCTTGCTGTTCATATCCTCTGAGGCCATTCGCCTTGCATCAATTACCTGACTGTGCTTCCTGGAAATGGGTATATCTTGGCTAACAGTCAACTTCATGGCATCTGAAGTGTCATTCTTTACTACTAAAAGGGTTTGCTCTCTCTGGGGAAGAAAAGATCACCATGACTTTTGTTCTCTCTTAGTGAGAAGCTGTTAATGTTTCCTTTCTTGTCAAAATTTCGCATAGCTTTTAGTAAAGCTTCTTTTTAAGACAAAGCATATTTTATGTGTTGATCTGTTTTTTCTCCAAGTCACAATGTGCAACACAAAGGTATCTGTCTGCCAAGTGCCACCCCAGATTTTCAATTCAGGAAATGCTACAGTACATATAAGTCTCCATCTTTCAGTCTTATTGGCATTACAGTAGGTCGAAGGCCCCACTCTGCTAAGTGCTAAGTACTATAAAGAAAAGAAGAATTCCTACCCTAAAAGCTTACAATGTAAGTAACTCTACTCTGCCCTCACTCCAGTTCTTTCAGGACTGTTTTGATTTCAACATGGGGCAGTTCCAAAGCTTGTAGGATGACCAGTGTGTTTTGAAAATTATGTTTGGTGGACTCAACAACTTCACATTGCAACATGATGGTGTGTCCATGATTTCATCAAACTGTGTTACATGATGACATGATAGAGTAGTGATGTGATGAATACCTGTCACTACATGACAATGCAATAAGTTTGTCCTACTCCAACAGCTGGAATGGCAATCCTAACTCCATTTCCCAATACAGAAAGTCTGTTGCTAAAGACAACAGCCTGTTATTTCTCCCAGTATCAATTAGTGATCTCTCTGCCAGGTCCTTTTCAAGACATCTGAGATATGAAAGCCACCAAACCAGCCATTATCATGGATTTTAAGCCTAGAAGGGACCACTATGATAATCTAGTTTGAGCTCCTGAATAAGACAAGGCCATAACTTCTAGCTGAGCTACAGCATTTATTATTAATTATTATGTAGATACTATAATTAAGCTACTAAGTCTTGATTTAAAGACTTCAAGTGAGAAAAAAAATCCACTATATCCTTAGGTGAATTGTTCCAATGGCTACTTGCCCTAACTATTAAAATTGCACCTTATTGATACTCTGAGTTAGTTATCTGCAGATTCCAGTTATTGGACTTTGTTACACCTTTGCCTGCTATGTTAAAAGTCTTCTAGGATCAGAAGTCTTCTCTCAGTGCAGCTACTTAAAAACAGGGGTCAAGCCCCACGTAGCCTTTTCTTGGATAAACTAAAAAGTTAGACTTTCTTGAGTCTCATTGTAAAGCATGTTTTCCTGGCCTAGAATCATTGTAGGAGCCTTTTCCAACTTGTCAACATCCTTTTTAAAGCATGGGCACCAGAACAGGACACAGTATTCCAGTCATAGCCTCACTAACGTCATGTGCAGTTGTAATAGAACCTCTTGACTTCAACTTGCTATCCCCCCTGCTTATACACTTCAGTAGTGTGCTCAGCTTCAGCGGACTGTTAAAACAATTCAAAAAAGGAGACTAGGAGTATGGATTAGAGATTACAGAACCTTAAGGAGAAATCATTCTGTGGAAGAGAGAAAACCTCTGCAAGTAAGGAACAGCATAAGAGTAGTCAAATATGCAGTGGGGACCCAGTGCCCCCTGGTGGAATCAAAAGAGGAGGATGTGGCAGAGGAACATCCCATGTAAATAATTTGCACCCAGAGAGGATATAGATGGGGCCAAGGAAGCTGAAGAGAGTTTGATAGAGAGGACAGCTCTGGTGGAGCGTTACAGTAGAGTGATGGAGAGTAGAATACGAGTCCATGTATGAACAGATGCTCATGAATTTGAATTGCTTTTGCGAGTCCAAACAATAGGTTAAGAAGTTTGCAAAAGCTTCTGAAACACTAATGTAATTATTGCAGAGTTTATAAAGCAATAAGGAAGTGGCTGTTTTGGCTGCCAGCTGATGACAGAGGCCGGGGAAAAGCAGATAAAAATATTCTAGAGCCCAAATACCCATAATGAATAGTTCTGCTGACCAAAGTGATTGGCAGGAATTGCAGCTGGCAGCATTAAGAGGCAAAAGAGGGCAAGAGATAAGGATGCATGCACACTGCATGTGTAATTGAGCCTTTGGTAAAGCCTTCATAACTGGTGCCAAAAGGACACACTTGGAAGGGGTGTACTTGTCAGGGGTAGGGGATGCCCTTATCAAAGAGCCTCCAAGGACAAATTCATTCGTTATGAATTATTTGTTCAGCTTCAGCGAATGTATTCTCTCCATGGGAGAAAAGAATAACGATGGTGCATATTTTATGTCATTTTCTGAAATAACCCCTTTTTTGGGGTGAGACACCCCACCATTTACAAACAATCCACTGAAGGTGCACATGTACCAAGGGTAAATGTGTTAATCCTGGCACAGTGCTGAGTGCCCTTTAATTCCATGGATTCGCCTTATGGCAATACCAAATGCCAGACAATTTAAAAAATGAAGTCTGATACTCCATCCTTCAGGTCAAGAGGAGCCATTTTGCTATCAGCCATGCCACAGGGGAGCCAGGAAAGAGTGAGACAGGCTAACGACAGCTGGTTCCAAGGAAATCATAGGCCATCCATCCAGGTAAGATGAAGCCATGCTTTCAGCTCAGAGACAGTCCATAGGAAGCTGAAATAGAGAAGACAGTACTGAGATGCTGAAATGAGCTAATGGCTACCAACAGGTGAATCTTAGATCCAAAAGACACTCACAAAATCTCGGTAAAGGCCAAGCACACTACTTCAGGATCAACAGAAGGAGCAATCAAGTCCTTTTGTGTAGTTAGCATATCTAGGTTTCATCTACGCGGCACAGTAAGCCTGGGCCTATGGGACCCACACCTGCAGAGTAGGTGTTTCCAAGCTGCACTTGAGCAATCCACACTCCATTGTAAACCTGGGCCTCCCAACTGTGCTGAAGCATCCGTACTGTACTACGCAGACCCAAGTCAGAGCTTCTGCCTCTGGAGGTGTATCCCAGGGTTCCTAGTGCCCTTGTCAACTGTAGCCACTCTAGGGCTTCGTTTGTAGTAGATTGTGGGGGAACCTGTCTGTCCACCCCGCCTGATGGAACCCCAGGAGTGGTTTGAGACTGCCAATACTTCCAGCTAAGCCATTTTTAAATCCTAGCAACCAGAGTCACCAGTGTGGAGCCCAACTCAGTGAAAGAACCTGTCCAGCTCACGCTGTCAGTCCTATTTTGGGACTCAGGCAGAGTATTTGAGAAACACTGGCAGACATTTTGACAGTGGTATTTGACCTGCTGAAAGCACCTCTCAGAAAGGGGCACTGGCACATCCGGTGTGATCCCCCGATGCTGCTCATGCCTGTTGCCAGAGCCACACATTCCCCATTCATAGACCAGCACTTCTGGAGAAAGGTCACAAGCAGACTGATGGGATCACATAGTCATACAGACCTGGTATGACCAGCAGTGGTTCCAGAACTTTTGCATGAAGAAGCAGACTTCCTGGAGAATTGTGATTAACCTGCCTCTACCCTTCTGTTCCAGGACACACATGAAGGAGGCCATGCCAGTCCAGAAGCAGGTCACGATAGCCATCTGGTACTCAATCTGCTGATTGGTTTTATCAAGATTCTCTCCCATAACTCATCTCAAACTCTTTCTCCTTCCCCACAGATGGTAGGTCTGCTGCCCCAGGCTGCTGGTGCTGTGTATTTTCCCCGCAGGGGTGGGAGGGCCTTGAAAGTAAAGTGAAAGAGCACATTATTGTCTGATCACAATAAAAAATATTACATTTTCTACTGTTTCAGGGGGGCCTGATTTACCTCAAGGTCAAAAGATTATATTTTTTAAACAATTAGCTTGATATTATTCTCACAAAAACACAGGCCACTGCGGATGTTCATTGGAACAACACTGAATGCCATCACACATCATGCTAAGATACACATAAATTGAAATTATTTATAAATCCCCACCACTTTTCCCAGTGTCATAAGGGGTGTTGTCACTAGCTGTAGGATTATGAAACAAGGCAGGGCAATCTCTAGAAAACATTGAAATTCTGGAGGTCCTGAGTGGAAGTGTAGCTTCTGTTTCAGGCCATCATCCATGGAGACCAAGGAGATTTTTAGACATCTGGTGACTGACCAGCACATCTCCAAATGGAGGGGCCTCGTGGGCTACAGAAGTGGCCCTAATAAGTATACCCTGCACTGGAACGTAAACCAACCCTCTGCAGTTCCTACTCCATGAGAAGTTTGCGTTCATCACTAGCCAGCAATGGATGAAAATTCATGCTAAAACCAATGAGATGCTGATTTAGCATGGAGAAACAATGGAGCCTCTTCCCAAGCATCCTACATCCATGGACAGCTCTGACTGACTGCCAGCCATTGGGACGCCTAACACAGGCAGGTGGCCACTCTCTGCTGTAATTGGAACTCATTTCAGCCAGCTATGGAAGAAAATACACAGTCTGGTTTTGTTTGGACTCATTATAACTAGTCTTTTTTAGACAAGGTTTACTGGCAGACCATGGCAGTGTGGGTGTGGCAGATTGATAAGGTTCATAGATTCATTGATTCCAAGGCCAGAATGGTCCATTATAATCATCTAGTCTGACCTCCTGTGCAACACACATCAGAGAACAACCCCCAAATAATTCCTAGAGTAGACTTTTTGGAAAAACATCCAATCTCGACTTAAAAGCTATCAGTGATGGAGAATCCACCATGACCCTTGGTAAACTGTTCCAATCATTAATTACTCTCACTGTAAGCTAATTACTCACAAGTGCACTGTTTTAGCAGGGATGGGTACATGAGGCTCATAATTATTGTGCCCCAATCCATATATCTAACAATCAGTGAGTAACTAGTATAAATTTAATCATCACTGTTTGTCTGACTTTCCCCTCCTCATTTCCTGGAATCCATAGTATCACGGGGAAAGGGGGCAAGGCTAAGGGAATGGTGTGGGTTCCACCCTGAATGGAAACACAGTATAAACCCAGCTTGTATTAATAAGTGAATAGGGCCGTAAGCCAGAAATGCCTCCCATCCATATATAACAACAAACATGGCAGCAGAAATTTACCAGCCTATGGCTCAGGGTGGCTCTTCCTTGTTCTGCCGGTTTTGCTGTGGGCTGCTCCCAAGGGCCATCCCCAAACAGTTCCTCTATGGACCCAGGATGTGCTGCAGCTGTTCCAGAGGCATAGCCTCCCCCATGACCAGTCTCAGCACCAGGGTCACTTCTTGCCCTTCATCCAGTGGCTGGCTCGTCTCCTCCTTTGCTGTCTGTGACTTATAAGGGTCCCATCTCTGCTCAGCAGATTGCCATATATCGTTGTGGCCTCAGGGCTCACTAAGGTTTCCAGCACCTAGTTGAATTCCTCACAAATAAGGCAGGAAGACAGGGAGTTCCCAGAGGTGCCGTTAGCATTCTTAATTTTGGGGTGGTCTGTTTTCAGCTGCTTACTTTGCTCTCTGCTTTGTTCTGTGTGCTGTCCAGCCAATCCTCAGTGCTGCCTGCAGTGGTGATATAGCTTTGTAGACATGATTTCTTGTGCTTTAGGTGAAGATAACTGTCTTACTTGCCTCACACCAGAGGTTAACCAGAAACTGGCTGTATTTCTCTGACCTGTCAGCAGCATGCTTGACACAGGACTTTTTGGTTAATGCTAATCATAGCTCACACATATGAAGGTTAACTGTGTTTCTAACTGAGCAGTCCACATGGAAGTGAAGGGTTAAATGCTGAGCAGCTCTATTTGAACCAGGAGGTTATTTCCAGTTCCTGGGAATTGAGCAGGAAGCTTTGGGATGGAAGGGCTGGGAAACGCAGGCCCAGGGAACTGTTTGATCGTGTTGGCAGACTCTCCAACTTGAGTCTGATGACTTGGACTTGAGCTGCATCCACACTGCAAAATGCCTGGGCTTGGAACTGCACCACATTGAGACATGGACTTGTACCCTGGCCGAGTCCTGAGAGATTTGGGTCCAAGTCAGATTGATTTGTGTAGGAGATGCTTGGGCTTGTGTGTGTCACAGCCTGGATTCCTATGCAGAGTAGATATTTTCCTAGGGGCTGGAGGCCTACGACCCAAGACACTAGGTCTCATGGCAAGTCAGAGCTAAGCTGTATAGACTGGTAGCCGATAAAGCTACTGTAGTCCTAGGATGTAGCTGTAGTTCAAAGTACTATTGTCCCTTTGGTTTGGCGGTTAGTCAAACTTCAGGGCTTCGCAGGGTTTTTTCTAGCTGGATGACGCATTGGTGAGGTGAGTCGAGTCAGGTATAATCTTAGTGTAATCTTGTCTATTTACAAAAGCACACCAAGTTCCCCCGAACATAGCAGAAACAAACAATCCCCAAGCCTGCCACTCTAGTGAGCTCTGGGCCCAGGAAGCCCCCTCCTGCTTCCTCTCAGGGTAACACTGATAGCTCCTTTTGGCTTTCTCCTTCTCACACATACAGCCTGAAACCAATATCCTAGCCTCAAAGGTATACAGCTTGTAGGACTGACTCACATGTCAGAGAGTCGATGATCCTACTTCTGAAAATCCCAGAGTTCCAAGCTCTGATGAGCTCAATGATGTAATCCACCAGTGAGAGGGTTTTATGTATGAGGTTCATTTTTACTATATATGATCACGAAGCACTTCTCAATTCTTCGTTGAACGTTGAGACCCATGGATTCTGGACGCTTGGAAAATGCCCTGTTTTACTAATCTCCGGCGTTTTAAAAAAAAAAAAGGTAGTAAAAGGTTTTCTGTGAATGTCAATGGCCTTTTGATATGCCTCAAGCATTTTTATTCAGGTTCTTAGGAGTTTTAAGTGTTCAAGTTTGAGCAAAGTATTGTGTGTCCGACAAGCTGAAAAAAACATAAAGGCAACAGCAAGATGTGTATAAGATAGATAGCTGTGATGGATAGTTTTTGTTAATACAAAAGCCCTTGTTAGTTCCCCACGTGTCTTGCCAAATGTCTTTGTTGATCAAACATTTTTTCCTGAAGCAACAGATGAAAGGTTTCCCACTGTTTCACATATCCTGCTTTTTACAATCCGCCCCATCAAAATGACACACAGACTAGTTCCCACAGCAGACAGTTGAAGGCATGAAGTCAAAGACAAAGATGGTGTGGGAAGAGAGAGAAACCTAGTACCAGGTAGCAAGCTGCTCTTTCTCTCCAGGTCAAAAAGAGGACAGATCAGAAAACTCAGAAAAACAAGATTTGAACTATGAACCAGAACATTGTGTGCCGTGAATTCAATTTCATGGACATGGCTTGGAATATGAAATAGCAGACGGGATGAGGAAATGTTTCCAAAGTTAGCATGACACCCCACCTTTTAATTGTCCTGCCTGTAGAAATGGATGAAGAATTTGCTACCATTGCCTGTTATTAAGAAAATGGAACTGACCATGAACCTTGCTCAGCTGCTTGTGACAAAGAGGGGAATGTTGAATGTGACTTGTTCTCATCTGCATATGCCAAAAAAAGCAGACGACAGGAGGATGCAACCACAGGCAATTGTTCTCACATTTGTTTCAATTATTTTAGGCTGAAATAGTTAGAGTAGTGGCTCTCAAACTTTTACACACTGGGGCTCCTGGATTCTCCTTCCAATCTAGCCCAGTTCTAGGTGGGACCTCCACTCATATGGGAAGAACAAGTTTGTTGCGACCTCTCCCTGGAGGTTTGTCCATTACTCTTGCACTGAGAATCCATATAAGAGAATAGAGTGAGGTTTCACAACTCTACATTGAAGTTCTCATGCTGTACTGTGAATAAATGAGTTCACTTCACAATTAGTCACTGTAGCAAGCAAAGTAGCAGAAAAAGAGAAGGGTTTGGAAGCTTTAAGAGTCAAGGCAAAGACAAAGACCTGAACTCTGCTGGGAGTAACAGGGTATTCACAAAAGGGACGGGGCAGCAAGTTACTGACCACACTCCAAGATGACAGCCTGCATGTTCTCTGGATGGCTCCTGTAGATTAGGGTCTTATTTCATAGATGCCATTAAATACTTATTTTCGTGATGACTCTGTTGAAGGCATGGCAGGACAATGTTTTTTTGTCTAATCACCCCCAACCCTGAGGACATTCAGATCCAGATTCAAACTCTGTAATTTGGCCACTTCCCCATTTATTTCATTTATATATGCCCTGGCCATTATACACTTCTAACAATTGCCAGATTCAATATCAACAACAATCGGAGGCACTAACGAAAATATCCCAGCGTTACCAGAAGCTGAGACTGGAATAAATGTCTGAGCAAACAGCTAAACATTGCACTGTAAGCCAAAGGATTATAAACCCAATTTGGTTCTGATAGGCCAGCAAGGGAAGCCAGTTCCAAGGTCAAGGAACCTGCATTAAAACCACATTGCCAACAGCCTCTGAAACATTCAGGCTTACAGCTGACATCCATCCTCTCTTGGGAGGGTACATGAGGAGGGTGGTTAGTCTTTACGATAGTGAGATCCAGACTGTCTGGAGCCTTATACATTAACACAAACATCCTGAATGGCATTCCAGTCTGTGCCAATGAGCCTCAGGCAGCAGGTGGACCATAGGTGCAAGATGCTTAAAATGACTGGCACCAATAAAGCTACATTATATATTAGATGAAGCCATCTGGCGGTCTTCAAGCATTGCTCAGATTGGAAGGCATGGTAGTAAGCAACCTAGAGATGACAGAGATAAGGGAAATAGCCATAATCTGCTAGCCAATGACAACTGGAATAAGGATCTCTTGGTCATTGCTCCTTTCAATACTTCAGGAGCAGACAAAGGTCCAAATGAACCCCAGTGCAGTCTTCCATACGGACACATTTTAAAGGAGGGGTAAAAGAACGGGACCATACAGAAACCCTGCACAAAAAAGCCCAATGGGAAAACGAGCTATTTCTTAGTTATACTCTGTGAGATCTCAGGAGGAAAACAGAGACCATTAGAGCAACATCAGCCACTCTTCTAGTAGTCCACAGGCAAGTCAGAAACACACCATGATGAACAGCATTAAAGCCAGCTCCGAGATCTGATAGCCTCTGTACTGACAGCTGACCATTGTCCATTGCCAGAAGCAAGTCATCAACCACATACGCTAGTCTCCGCACCATATTTGCACTTTAATGCAAACTGACACCTTCTGTTTGAAAGAGCAATAGACCTTTGAAAGGGCAAGAAGCTGGCAATACAACTTTAAAAAAATACTTGAGAGAGAGCACAGCAAAGCCTATTTTCTCTGCCCCTTGTCACTGTCTAAAGGCATCGGCAACATGGGATTAACCTGCTACAAGATGAAGGATGTCAGTGGAACCTTGTGAGAATTCTATTGAAGTGGGGTTTGTAGCAATATGCTTGATGAAAAATAATGCTTATGCTGTAGGATGCAGGGATCTAAAAGAAAGAAAGGTCAAATTTTGATCCACTGCTATGTGCAGTTCACACTGACTGACATGACATTTAAAAATTCCATCTTGCCAGATGCAGAAGTGAGGGGAGGGGAAAAGTGCCCCACATTTCACAGCAAAACACCACATGGGGAGTGTTGGATAGTCCCACTCCAAATTCCGACTTGAGTTCTATGCATACAGAGCTTGCCAGCTTCAGAAGAGAAAGCTACATGAAAGAGACAGCTCATAGATCAAGACAGGCAGGACTGTGAGATGTTTTCAATACATTAAAGGGACTGAGCCAAAGCCTATTAAATCGGAAGACTTCCATTGACTTCACTGGGTCTTCAATCAGGCCTGAATTCTCCATATACATTTCTTGTTTAAAAAAGACAGACAAATAGCAGCAGCAGGAACACATTATGATATTCAGAGATGGGCAAACGGCTCTTTTCCCTCATAACATTTGCTTGGACGAGAAACAGAATTAGGTCGGGCTGTGTTCATTACCCACAAATGGTCTAGCGAATATGCCCACAGGCAGGAATGGACCTGGAAACAGTGGATTTTAGGAACATAAGGATAAATATTCTCATATTAAAACAACAAAGAGCCCGGTGGCACCTTAAAGACTAACAGATTTATTTGAGCATAAGCTTTTGTGGGTAAAAACCCCACTTCTTCAGTTGCATCAAATAAATCTGTTAGTCTTTAAGGTGCCACCAGACTCCTTGTTGGTTTTGTGGGTACAGACTAACACGGCAACCCCCTGATACTAATGCATCCGAGGAAGTGAGCTGTAGCTCACGAAAGCTTATGCTCAAATAAATTTGTTAGTCTCTAAGGTGCCACAAGTCCTCCTTTTCTTTTTGCGAATACAGACTAACACAGCTGCTACTCTGAAACCTATTCTCATACTGTATATTTTGAACTCAGAGGGTCAGGTCCTCAGCTCATGTAAATCAATATAGTTCTGCTGACACCAAGAGAGCTATGGCAATTTACATCAGCTGGGGATCTAACCCTGAATGATGAGAATTCACACCACCCGCTTGAGGCCCAATCCTTCTCTGATTGATATCAAAGGTGAAATTCCTACTTAGAATCCCTTGAGTCTAAGAGTCCAGCTCAGAGCACAGAAACATGCTGGTACTTTTTGTAGCCATGTACACTCATATAGAGTGGCAAAGTCATATGCTGCTCACAGAAAATTCCCTAGCCGCTAAAGGCCAGATCCTCACATGGTGTAAAGTTGCATCAATTCACTGAAGTTAATGGAGTGATGTGAAAAAAAACCAGCTGAGGCTCTGGACTAGTGTTCATTGTCAAAATTATTTGCTAAGAACTAGTAACACAGCTGAGGGGTGGGGAGGAGGGAGGCAGAGAGAAAGAGAGAAAGACAGACAGAGAGAATAGGGGACAAAGGGGGGAGGGTAAATGGAAAGGGGAATTCTTACTCCCTCTGTTTCCCCAGTATGGCCGCAAAAGGGCTGACCACTCTCTAGCTTAGTATGAGGCCAGAGCTGCACTGTTCAGATCCAAACTTTCCCCAAATTGATGGGGAATTAAAGACTTTTAGGTACAGCTCAGCCTATTAGAGAGGCAGGGGGGAGGCAGTCTTTGGATCCAAGGCTTTAGTTTGGGTGCCACCTCTAAACTGTCTTTAAAAAAAAACCAAAAACCAAAGACAAAAAAAACCCCTTTGTCCTTTTAGACCTGTGGATCTAGATGTTGGTAGTTATTACCAGTAGCAGCAGCAATGAATAGTTTAGGCATCCAGGGCAAGAACTTGGATCATTCTGCACCCAGCAACACTTGGAGTGGCTGGGGCTTTGCAAATGAGAATTCATGCCATCTTTATGCCCCTCCACACCTCCATTCTTGGGGTCACCAGATGCCAGGTCAATTCCAAGGCACAACTTAGAGAAGCTTTAAGGCTTCCATGACTGGGATGTTGCAGCTGCCTGAACACACCCCTTATGCTGGCAGCAAGGTGAGGGACTGGGTAGGAGTTGCTATGCCAGCGCCATGCCACTTGGGGATACTGAAGACTGGTGGCTTTTGCTTTCCAGTGGAGCTGAACCAGTGGTAATAACAGCTCACAGGATCAGCCCCACGATAAGTACAAATGTACGCTGATCTTCCATTGTTTACCATAAACACTTGTAATCCTGTCTGCCATCATCTCTCTCTCAAAAGCACTTGTGTACAATATAGTTAAACAGGGTGAAAGGGTCTCTTATTCATTCTTTCTTCCAGCTGTGGCAGACTGTGCTCACGGAAGTGAAAAATAAATATGTTCAGTGCTTAACAGCAACAAGGATAATAATGTATCATTTTTCTGAGCAGGGTAACAATGCTCCCATTTTGTTGCTGTGGCAGGTATTCCAGCACTGTATTTATTATAGCAACCCCAGAAGACACTATTCCTGCCAATGAAAGTCAGTGTTGTGCTTGGAATAACAATTTCTTAATAATCTGAAGGCAAGTTAATAAACAGATGTTCACTTGTCTGAGAGCTAAATTCAAACTGCACAAGTAAAATGGAGCTAAAAAAAAGGGTTGGCTCATTCTAGAACTCCACCCACACATCAGTCTATTTGAGGACATCACACTCAGCCAATGAAACACAAGACAGAGGCATGACATCATCAGAAGTATTACATCAGAATATCACTAGTGAAGCTCTATGGCAGGGGCCTCAGTGTAGACTGTCCCGTGGTATTTTTTAACCACAATCCTACTCAGAGCAGATCTAGACAACACAGTGGTTAAAACACTGATGGCCAACACCAAATGTCTACACTAGCGATATTAGCTTAACTAGATACACCAGTGGCAATGCCATGATGGGAAATACTAGTACAGCAAGACGTAGATGTCTCCCATGTTATCAGCTGTGGCAAAATAAGACACCTAACAGAATCCAGGGCCCGGCAAGCAAGTGAAGAAAACAGTGACTATAACTCTATAGTTCTATCTTGCAGCCCTTACTCAAATGAATAAGACATTAAAATAGTTTCAGTGACTTTAACGGGACTAACTAGGTAAGCGTTGTGTGGGTCCTGAGCCGGCAAGGTCTGTGGAGGCAAAGTCTGTCACCCATACACAGAACATTGACTTCAATGGGGCTCTACACCACAGGAGGATTCAACTTGTGAAGATCCCATTACAGGATGAAGGTGTAGTCTGTTAATCACACAGGATCTTTCCACTCTGACTTGACCCTATGGCATAACATTTGTAGGTTAAATGGCTGAACCCTAATGTCATTGTAGTGCTTTTTCATTGCTTTTTTCTTCTTAATAGAAGGTGAAGGGTGATAACTTCTTCACTGCAAGGAAAGCCAAAGCAGACACATTATACAGCAGAACTGCACAGTCCGAGGCCTTGACTTTCTCCTTTGTTTCCAGACTTGGGCCTTGATCCCGCAGACACGTATCCACATGCTAAACTTTGCTCACAGGAGTAGTCCTCCTGAGGTCACTGGGAAAACGGATCTGCCTGAAGTTAAGAACTTGCATGACTGTTTGTTGGACAGGGAAAGCGAGCCCTGACCCTGCAACAAGATCCATCCAGGTGGGCCCCTGTCTGTGCCTGCCTGGAGCTCCACTGAAGTCAATAGTGGAACTCACTGTAGGATCAAGACCTTAGGCTGGAAAGCATTGAGTTTAGCTTAATTCTAACTCTGACCACACTTACTGCTTTTTGGGGTCCTCTGATAATCCGGCAGACCTCTTGGCTCCCCATCTGTCTTTTCCAGTGTGCCTTCAGCTATGCAAGTACTTGACAAGTCTCCAGTTTTCCCTTTTCACCTTAACATTAAAACTGGAGTTGGTTGAAGAAGACAAAAAACCATCATCAGCAAAATTTTAGCTGAAAAATGTTTCTTCTTTTGTAATCAAAGATTTCCTACCAGCTAGTTAGAGAGAGGCGTGGGGGGAGTGGCAGAATTACAAGAAAGTGGGTGTTGAAAAAAATATTTCAAAACTTTAAGCAACAGAACAATTATCTCACAAAATATTCCAACCAGCACTAATTAAAAGATGAATTTTAAACCAAGATGATGATATTATTTTGTATTGCAGTACCATCTAGTGACTCCAGACACAGAGTTGGAACCCATTGTGATCAGTGCTGTACAAATCCGGGTGGGAAAAAAAGACACTTCCTGCCCAGAGCAGTTTAAAATCAGAGGAGAGAACAGAACCACTCCTCCAACATGGAGCACCAAACCCTGATATTCAGGATTTCCTGCTCTGACTGAGTTAGCTGGGACACCCGGGATGCCAGCTATGACACCAGCTGGCAATTTGCAAAATTATCCCTACGTCTTGATGAGTATTAGCCTGGGAAATGTATTATTATTTACTGGAATTGCAGGAGCGCTCAAGGGATCCAACCAGGGATTAGGGTCCCATTGTGCTAGGTGTGCTAGAGAGAAAACGAAAAGATGGTCTTGGGCTAAACAGCTTCCAATCGAAATATAAGGGGAGGCAACAAGTGAATGAATACAGGCGTGCAAAGTAACAATATGGTGATTACAATCAGCATGATAAGCAGTCTCAAATCTGAGTTTATAAAGAGAGTAGGATAGACTCTTAGTCAAAAGGCCATTCTGACTCTGAGGTAACGGGAGGCAAGGCAGAACTTCCTCGGGGTGAAGCAGGCAGGCTGGAGGCCCTGTTACAGTTCAGGGAAGGGGCAGGAGTGGAACTTTTCTGAACATGTCAACATGATTACAGCAGTGCTACTGGAGAGAAAACTACTGCAGCTGTGATGAAATCATTTGCACATTTCCAGTTCATCACCATAAAGGAGCTCTTCGGGGTTTGTGTAATTTGAAGCAGAAAACGGAAGACCGGCATGAAAAAAACATCACAAAGGTGCCAACTTATCATATTAATGTCTGGGGATTGAGACATAGTTTAGCAAATGTTCATGTATCTTCCTGTAGCTCATCACCTCTTTCACTCACATTTTCATCTCACTTTCAGCTGCTGACTTACCCGCATTTTAGCGCAATGCAAATGAAAGTAGTGAAGTTCTGCATTCTTTACTGGAGCCAGAAACTCCCCCCTTCCCCCATATTTCACAATGCAAGCATTAAAATGATATTGGTGTCCAATTTCTTGCTTTCACAGATATTATTATTACTAAGTATTTGTATTTGTACCAAAAAAAATTAGAGACATGAGAGAGATCAGAATCCAATGTACCAAGCACTACACAGACACACATAACGTGACTGTCTTTGTACTAAAGAGCTTACAGATCCAAACAAACAAAATATTGGAGGAAAAATGGATGCACATGAACATCCCCTAGGTCATTGGCAGAGCTGGGAATAGAACGGATTCCCAGTCCAGTGTATATCCAGACCACACTGCCTCACATGGGCACACAACTTTAGCACACAGACAGTAGACATGAAATAGTCAACATTTACTAGGGCTGCTCAGGTATGATAATAAAAGTATCAAGAGGGACGGAGAGTATTTCTCTATTCTGAGTATTTCATATACTCCAACAGGGTAACTTGGTAAGTGTTGGCTGCTTAGTGAAGACCAGTGTGTCTGGCCTTTGTACCGCCCCTATCACTGAATTCAAGAAGTTACAAATGGAAAAAACTTGGCACAATGGGGTCCTTAACCTGACTGGAGCCTCTGTGTACTATTGCAATAAAAATATCAAATAATGTTAGTGTGAAAATCTGATCCAATATTAATAATATTAGTTAGGTCCTTCAGTCTATCTCCCTGCCAGACCAGGATTTTCCCCTGCTTTGTATACTCCAGCGGTTGTCTAGTTCAGTTTGAACTCTGAAAGCCATTGACTGACTTACCAAGGGTTTCTTGGCACATCTATGCCTCCTCTTGCTTCTCTCTCTCTGCTCTAATGTAACAGGACTTCACAGCTTTTTAAACAGCTTTTGAAGGTGATTTTAGGGGTTTCTTTAGAAGACACTGACTTGCATGTCTGCGGTTCAGCTACAAACCCCAGCTATGATTTATTATGACACCTCCAAGAAACTCCACAAAATCTTTCTCCCAGTGGCTGCTACTTTCCTCAACGCTCGACCTCCTCTGCCCGTAACTCCACATCCCTTTTTCTTTGGCAAAGTAGTAGTGGCAGTGGCATGAGGAAGGATGTAGATACCTATGAATGTGCCTGGGGTCAAGGGTATATATATTGAAACGCATCTGAAAATTACCATGGAACATATGACACAAATAGAAATTCTCTTCTAATAAAGGCAGAGCAGAAATGAACTCACTACTTTGGGGATACAGCAGATGGTCTCTGAATCTGGGGTGGGTGGGTGGGTCATGTGTTGGACGGGGTTCTCTTATTCAGGGTTCACTGGACATTTCTTCCGAGAATGTATGATCCTATTGAGATCATGGCTGTTATGAATCCATGAGGGCCCAGCAGATGGGTTCTTGATTGAATTTCCTGGCTGCTGTCTGATTTCTTGGCTGGATGAAGATTAAGGTTTGTGGGTTTGGGTTTTTTTTAAGACAATAGAAGATCTGATGATTAAACTGGAGCAAATCCTGCCTGGTCTCTTCCACACTCTGCAAACTGAGTTATAATCACTTATACACAGAATCGACTCTCTGCTAATGGTCTGAGTGGGATAGAAACCTGATGCGATTCACATTAGCATGATCTAGCAAAGGTTTGCTGTTTGTCTTTGTTTTTAATCAAGTGAGGAGAGTGCAGTTGGTTGGGATGGCTTAGCAGCACCTGTGAGTTTAATCTGGGTGTGGAGATGTTTACTCTTATAGGATTGAGATACAGTCATACAGACGGAGTGCAAAGTGGTGTGGGATACTTCTTATATGTTGTGATTTTCTATGGGGCATGTAGGAAGCGGTCACTGAGCTCCTTGTGCTTTTGTGTCAACACTAGGTGGTGAAGAAAGCTCCTAGTGGCTGCCCTTACATTTGTGCAAAAGCCAGGTACAATCTGTCCCTGTATTAGCCTCCAAACAGGAAGTTGTTGGAGCCTCAATTTAGAACTAACTGGAACTCCACCAGATGTTTTGCCTGGCCTCAGAGTAAGATAGGGCAAGAAGTGAACTCACTCCCAGCTAACTTAATATGGCTATTTTACAGTTTAACTATTCATTAACTGAATATTTATTGCATATTCAGTGCTAGAGATCAAATAGCTTGTTTCCCTGGAACCACAAGTGTGAATTCTGGTAAGGCCAGTTCAGCCCTTCATTTTTCTAAAGGGAGGAACACTGAGTTCCATGCAGTTTGCAACAAACCCACCATCACATGCTGCTCACTGTGGACACTCAGAACTGTCCAGTTGCAGGAGGGGTAGAAGCCATGTGCCTACCCCATGAGGCAGAATAAAATCATCATTAACTTTTAACCCACATCCTACTTTCCAGGCCCACTGACACAAAGCTAAGCAGTACTGATTCCATCCAATAGGAGGCAGTGGCGCACACACACACACAGGCCTGATCATTTCAAGTATATGACAGGATAATCTGATGGTTGTTTATTTATCATGTATTGTGCCTGCCAACAACCTCTATCCAAATATGTAAAAATTCAGAGTGAAAAACAAAACAGTGAAAAGGCTTTTGAAACCCTTAAGCAGAAATCCCCCTCATGGCCAGGTGCGACACAGCAGGCTCTCCTCATCTGGCACCTGCTGCCGACAGCTGCTCTAGTCTTTGACTGGGAGCCTGCCTCTTCTCGTGACTCAGCTCTCTGGCCATCTCACATTTAGTCCCACCCCTTCCAGGGTAACAGGCAGTCCCACAAACAATGGTGCAATGTCCTTAGATCACATCTCCAGCCCCCAAATCTCAAGGTTTCACATAGCGTGACCAGATAGAGAGTGATAGCAGGGAATGGGGGTTAATAGGCATCTATATAAGACAAATTCCTGAATATCAGAACTGTCCCTATAAAATCAGGATACCTGACCACCCTACTTTCACACCACTTTCCTCGGTGGGCAATAGGGCAACCCCAGCCCTCCCTCTCATCAGGGTCCCAGTCCAGGGATCCTGAAGAAAGCAGCCAAGGTCTATCTACTCAGACCCCTTGCTTCCACCTGGAACATTTCCTACCTTGGCCTGTTTCTCAGCCTTTCCCACAGCCCCTTCCTGGGTTTAGTCCTCCACGGACTCTTCCCCTCCTCCCAGGCTCTGACAAGTTGTTTCCTGCTCTCCTTCAGAGCTCTACCTCCCTGGTCTCTCTCTCTCTAGAGATCCAGCTCCCACCAAGCCATTGACACTTTGAGTTTCTTCCCTACAGTCCCTTCTCCTTCTCTGTATCCTCAATTCCAGTCTATCCCAAACGCCATCTGCCAATGGATTGGCCCTCTCTCAGACCCACTTCCCAAGTCTCCTCTATTCTTGATGCCCTCAGGGCTGGTCCCAGATTATCAATTTCCTTCAAAACTCCTCCCACCAACTGAGCTCTCTCAGCCGTTTGTGCAAACCTTCTCACTCTCTCAGCTGGGTCCAGTTGTTATTTAAGGCCACCTGATTCCCAGCCAGTTAGGAACAGCTGTGAGCGCAGCTGGTCATCACAAGCAAGGCTGAGCTTGATTTCCCTTTAAGAGTCAGTCAGCCTGTGACACCCACCTATCACCTACCACATAAGAATATTCCATAAGAAACCTCTCCAGCTGGAAACCAAATGTATTCCAATGCCCACTCAAAACTAAATCCCATCAAACCCTTTTCACAGGAAAATAAGGCCCCTTGCAGCATCCCTCAACATCAGCCACCAAATCCAAGCCCATTGGCATTGCAGGTCTTTCAGCTGGAACTTTAGAAAACCCTAGGCCCTATCTGCTCTGGTGGACATTAAAGATGCCACTGCAACTTGTGTGAGTCCGAGTCTGCACTGCTTCCCTATCCAGAATGGTATTTCCCCCCCGCGCACTGTAATTCAGCATTATGCTCTTTGATTGTCTACCTCCATCTACTCTATCCCTTCTCAGTGTTTGCATTTCACTGGTGGTTGAAGGGATCTCTATTACGCACAGTTTTTGGAGTGTTTTGGGATAAAAGATGTTATATAAAGTGAGTTATTACTGGAGCTGGTTGAAAAAAATATTCAACAAAACTGTTTTTCTGTCAAAAATGTTGTTTCACTGAAACAGAAATGTTTCATGGAAATGTAGTTCAGAAGGTTTTTCAGGTCTGGGATGGGGTGGGGGAAGAAAAGACAGAGAAATAAAGACACACACAAGCCTCGTGGTTAGGACACTCATGTGGGATATGGGAGACCAAGGTTCAAGTCCCTGCTCTCCCTAATTTGGAGCATGGACTTTGTGGTGTTTTGAGGATTGTGCTGGAAATGCAGCCAACTATCACTTTGAGAGTATGTGGGGGAAGGGAGTGGTTCCTGGTCCTGTTGACAGGTAACAGGCCTCTGTAGGAAAATGTGATCCAGATCAGTCTGAAAGAACCAGTCTAAAATAAGGTGGGGTGAGTTGTGCCTCTCTGACTTAGGGAGCAGCCTGCTTGCTCTCTCTCTGTTTTTGATTATTGTGTGTTATTGTTCAGGATTTAAAAATAAAAGTAGGGCTACAGTGCAACCTTCCAGTGAGAGTATTTATGTTTTTATCTAACTTCTCTGTATGTATGCAAGGAACATAACGAACATGAACCTGAGTCTCTTGCCG
Source organism: Caretta caretta (assembly GCF_965140235.1). Taxonomy (NCBI): domain Eukaryota; kingdom Metazoa; phylum Chordata; order Testudines; family Cheloniidae; genus Caretta; species Caretta caretta. The sequence continues at coordinate 116,281,889 of NC_134212.1, read as the reverse complement.
CTCTAACCTTGAGGCTGCTGGCTATTCTGGGGTCTCTCTCTCTCTTTTTCTCTGTTGTGGTTTATTGTGAAAAAAATTGACAGGTCTCAATTTTGTTCCATGTTCAAATGAAAACAAATTCCAAAATGTTGAAAATTTCCTGGCAATGGGGCTGCTGTTTTGCATCCAGCCTTAATTATTGCTATTTGATTGGTCTGAGCTGTAAGGAGGAACTTTGGGTTTCTGCTTTAAAAAAAAATCATAAGAAAAGCCAGCCAGAAGAGTTATGTTAACAGCTTGCTAATGAGCTGAGAAGTTCTTAAAGGTTTCAGAGTAACAGCCGTGTTAGTCTGTATTCGCAAAAAGAAAAGGAGTACTTGTGGCACCTTAGAGACTACCAATTTATTTGAGCATAAGCTTTCGTGAGCTACAGCTCACTTCATCGGATGCTTAAAGAATCCCATTACATGGAAAAAGGGACTCAGAAAACAGCACCTACTTATCAGGAGGAAGAAATAAAAAGAAAACCCTACTCCTGTTTGACTGTGGTAACACAGCATCATCTGGCTACGCAGACAAGGTCTTTAAATCTAGCTTTTAAAAATATATATCTATTGAATTTGTTTCTCCAAAGGAAGAAAAATTCTTGCAGAGTCAAAATTCATTGCAAATGATAGGCTTCTAAACCAGTCCAATAAATGCCACACAATAAACCAGACAGTTGCTAGAGTAGGTACCTAATAATTTCTTACATTTTCATCGTGTTTACTAAGAACAATATGATGACATCCAGCAGCCTTACTGAAAAATCTATTCGGTAATTACCAGACCAGCTCTTCACATGTATTGCACTTAGATAGCAGTCCCTCAGGCTTCGTTCTCCTTTGTTTTCCTTCTCCCCTGTCACCCTTCAGCTTAACAGTTACTTCTTATTTTACTTGGGAATTTCAGTGACTGGTGGAATAAACTCCTCAAATAGACACACTTTGAGAATGCTGATCCCAAACTAAAAGAAATGGAACAGAAGGACCCTGGGATCAACAGGAGCTAGAGGCAGGGACAGATTAAGTGGAAACAGGTCTGGCATGGACAAAAATAAGTGGAATCCCAAAGCTGGGATGTTGTTTTATAGGTTGGGGCTTTCATGTATGTGAGGCCCCTTCAGAGCATGTTCAAATCCTTTTGGAATCGTTGAGTTCAGACTGGTTGATGCATTCGGGTCTTCTTTAATCTTCCACTGGTAGCAACCCCCCAAAGTAGCCTGGAAAGGTTTTCTACTAGTCATCAAGGGAAATAACAACAACTGACTGAGAAGAAGACCGGGAGACCTCTGTAAACTGATTTTCGGCAGTTTTAAAAAGCAGACACTTTTGTTGCTTCATGTGACTCTTACTTTAGAATGTGTTCAGCATCCAAAATATCTTACTGGAATGGGGAAAGAAAAATGTACTTGAGTAACCCCCTGAATTATGATAAACTGCTGCTAATCAGCGGCATAGTGATGCAAACAAGTGCCCCCTTTTTCTTTAACAGCCAGAGCCAAATTTTGCCAAAGAAGTAAAATGTTGAAATACGTGTGCAGACACAAGAGGAACTGCACACCTAATATGTGTGCACCATCACTGAGATGACAGAATCCAGTGGCAACTTTTAACATGCAACCTTTGTTTCATCTGCAACTGGTTTGGAAATCTGGCCCTTTGGATGAGGATATTCCTAATGCAATGGGCATTCACATGGGAAAGCATTTCTATTCACAACCCATCAGGATGCTTCTCTTCAGACTGCACTGGGGTCTGAATGCACATTTACAGAAAATACTTGTCAGGGGAATAGCAGTAGGTTTTTGCTTCTTAAAAATGTATGTTAAGGGCAAAATAATACTTTAAGGCTTGAATGGTCAAAGTTGAAACACCCAAATCCCATTTGAAAATCTAAGCCTACATAGTTTTCCTTGCATTTGGGATAAAGTAACATCAGTACCGCATGAAATCTTATACTCCAAAGTTGCCATGAATATTAGTCAGACACGCTACAAAAAAAGAAAAACTTTTCAATTGCTATTTTGTAACAGATTCAAAGTACTTAACTAGATTGTCTGCCACAAAATTTGCATCAAGGGCACCACTTAATGCATCCATCTGGTGGCTCCTGGGATCTCTCTCACCACAGAGGTCAGAAAGAAGGTGCTTTAGAGATGGAAAAGTGATCACTTATGCAGCCTTGTGGCCTTGTTGCAGCGTATGACATTGCCAAGTGGGAGCGTTGGGATATTTTAATATTCCAAGCACTTGGACCGGTGTTGGATGCTTAAGGTGACAATGAAAAACATTAAGCAGCAACACAGTGCCAGATGAACTGAATGTACTTCCTCCATAATAAATTCCACTTGATACCTTACAACTTGCTACTAAACAGTAAACCATTATTAAATGAACTCATAAAGGGTTACTGTCGAGATACTCATTATGCAACACACTTCTCATCAATCTCTATATTCACAAACCATTCACTGTTTAAAAACCACATCACAAAAATAATGCTGGCTGGAGTTGTCACCGAAGAGGAACAGCCCCCTATTCCCAGAGAATTAAATCCTCAGGCATTCATTCCACCCCTGCGTAATAAACACATAAGCCTTGCAACATTCCCTAGAGATCAACAGTTCTGTTGGATTGAGTTGAGCGAAAGTAAGTAGCAGTGTTGAGGGTCCTCCTCCTCCGTAGAAGCAGAGTCCACCCACTAGACACATTTAGCTCTAGCAGCAAAGTTGATCTTACTTTCAATGAACCATGGGATGTTTGTTGGGTGAGGAGGATGAATCATAGAATATCAGGGTTGGAAGGGACCTCAGGAGGTCATCTAGTCCAACCCCCTGCTCAAAGCAGGATCAATCCCCAACTAAACCATCCCAGCCAGGACTTTGTCTAGCCTGAGCTTAAAAATATCTAAGGAAGGAGATTCTACCACCTCCCTAGGTAACGCATTCCAGTGTTTCACCACCCTCCTAGTGAAAAAGTTTTTCCTAATATCCAACCTAAACCTCCCCCACTGCAACTTGAGACCATTACTTCTTGTTCTGTCATCAGCTACCACTGAGAACAGTCAAGATCCATCCTCTTTGGAACCCCCTTTCAGGTAGTTGAAAGCAGCTATCAAATCCCCCCTCATTCTTCTCTTCCGCAGACTAAACAATTCCAGTTCCCTCAGCCTCTCCTCATAAGTCATGTGTTTCAGTCCCCTAATCATTTTTGTTGCCCTCCGCTGGACATTTTCCAATTTTTCCACATCCTTCTTGTAGTGTGGGGCCCAAAACTGGACACAGTACTCCAGATGAGGCCTCACCAATGTCAAATAGAGGGGAACGATCACGTCCCTCGATCTGCTGGCAACGCCCCTACATATACATCCCAAAATGCCATTGGCCTTCTTGGCAACAACAGCACACTGTTGACTCATATCCAGCTTCTCGTCCACTGTCACTCCTAGGTCCTTTTCTGCAGAACTGCTGCCGAGGCATTCGGTCCCTAGTCTGTAGCGGTGCATGGGGTTCTTCCATCCTAAGTGCAGGACTCTGCATTTGTCCTTGTTGAACCTCATCAGATTTCTTTGGCCCAATCCTCTAACTTGTCTAGGTCCCTCTGTATCCTATCCGTACCCTCCAGTGTATCTACGTCTCCTCTCAGTTTAGTGTCATCTGCAAACTTGCTGAGGGTGAAATCCACACCATCCTCCAGATCATTTATGACAATATTGAACAAAACCGGCCCCAGGACCGACCCTTGGGGCACTCCACTTGATACCAGCTGCCAACTAGACATGGAGCCATTGATCACTACCCGTTGAGCCCGACAATCTAGCCAACTTTCTACCCACCTTATAGTCCATTCATCCAGCCCATACTTCTTTAACTTGCTGGCAAGAATACTGTGGGAGACCGTGTCAAAAGCTTTGCTAAAGTCAAGGAACAACACGTCCACCGCTTTCCCCTCATCCACAGAGCCAGTTATCTCGTCATAGAAGGCAATTAGATTAGTCAGGCTTGCCCTTGGTGAATCCATGCTGACTGTTCCTGATCACTTTCCTCTCCTCTAAGTGCTTCAGAATTGATTCCTTTAGGACCTGCTCCATGATTTTTCTAGGGACTGAGGTAAGGCTGACTGGCCTGTAGTTCCCAGGTGCAAAGAAGAAGCACCGATGGCCCCCCAACCCTATCTTTCGACTACTGCAGCTCCAGAGCACCACTCTTCCCATATTCTAGCACTTGAAAGATTTTTTAAACTCTCACAATCTTGAACAGTAATATGCACTCAAGACCATTGATATGTGCCTTTCGCTTCTGCCAGGTTGTTTTAGGCAGGAATCGCTGTATATTTGGTTCAGAGTACATTGTTGTGTCTCTCAAAAACATATTGTACAGGGGAAAATAAAACAAAGCCCATTTCCACTGATTTTTGGAGGGGAAAAAGTGTTTTTTTTATCAAATTCACTTCAATGGTGTTTGACCCTTTCCTGCTTCTTTTCTGAAATGTTGCAGCAAATTTGTTTCCCAGCAGGAATGCTTCTCCAAAAAGCAAATATGCTACTGAATTTCAAACTGCAGTTGCAAGTATCCGCCCTTACATCCATCTATTCAGAGACCAGAAACATATTATGTGCAAAAAAGGGACATAGGACTGAAATAGATCAGACCAGTGTCCATTTAGTCCAGTATCCCATCTCTGACGGTGGCTGGTACCTGATACTTCAGAAGAAAATTGTTGACAGCTGTGGACAAATCCACATTTCATTAAGGGAGATGGAATCTTTCAGGGAGCTGGGCCCATGAGAGAATGGAAGAGCGAACTCCCACTCTCATAAGGCAATGTGCTGATAGGAAAATGCAGGTTCGTATTTTCTCAAAATGATTTGAAACTAAATGTTTTGGGTCATTTCAACAAAGTGAAATATTCTGATTCTGGTCAAACTGACCCAAACCAAAATATTTCATTTTGATTTTCCTGATGGAAAAAAATCAAATTTTCTGTGGGAAAACCTGATGAAGGTGCAAGTTTTCCAAGTCTTTTTCCAGCAAATAAAAATTAACAGCAGAGACCGAAGCAGAATTTTCTATTTTTACTGTTCTTTTCTTTCCCCTTTTGAGTGTGTCTATCTGGTTTTGCCTTGTAGAAAACAGGATCAGATTTTAATAACAACAGCAACAATAACAGCTCCAACCCATCTCAGCTAACATCTTCTATTTTTCCCAAAAAGGACAATTATTACCATCTTTAATACCATCTAAAAAACTGTCAGACAAGGGGGGAGGGGTTCCTTCTAAAAACAGTCTCCATCTAAAAGAAAGGGACCAAGAGCTGTTGTTAAAATAAAGGCTTTGCTTAATATTTTACATTTTAAGTGCCTAAAGTGTTTTTCATTCTTTTTCTGTATCTTTAATAACATGTTAAAGTGATTTTTAATAGTGTTTGCTATGGTATAAAGCAGGGTGAGGTCTCTGTATACTGAACCCGAACATTGTTTAACACAGTTTTAGGGTCATGTTAATACCTTTGACTCTGTGGGCCCTTTTATTCCATCTAAATTAATACAGCACTACTCACAATACATTGCTCACGTACAATCACCCTACAGACTTTTAGCCAGAGGAAATTCTTTCACCAGTAATGTTGTCTGAATGAGAAAGTAATGATTTGTTTGTGAAAAATTTGTGAAGAAAAAAAGAAAGGCAAAATGCACTGAATTATAAATAATTTGTTATGAATCATTTACCCATCTCTATTTTCTACTGCCATCTCCTATTTGGGATGAATAAAGGTCTTTATTGCCCTCACTAACCTGTCTGTTCTAAATGAATATGAACCTCTACAATCATGAGCCATTATGACTGTTGGATACGGGATTTTACACTGAGATTACACTGATAGTATCACATTATCTCCTAATGGCAATGCTGCTATTGCATGTCTCCAGTGGCTGATTCACTCACATATGCTCACACAGGTAGCTCTTGAAGAAGCTGTCATGACCTGGTCTAAAAGCCACAGACAAGATGCTGCTAAGCAAATTATAAGATCAAGGACAAAAGCAGATAGGGGAAAATAAAATACATGTATAAAAATACTGTGGTTGAAAAAGACCCAGAGTGCCAGGGTATAAAGGGAGAGGAAAATGGATATAAATATAACCAGCCAGTTCAGGGACATTATAATTAAGCACAAGAAGAAAGCAGCAAAGAATGCTGGGAAGGTCTTAGCGAGAGAGAGAGAGAGAGAGAGAGAGAGAGAGAGAGACCCAAGAGGCTTTCAGCTTTACATTTTCAAATGTAAACTACATTTTACTATAAAATTGATGGGATAGGTCTAAAATCCAGACATGATGGTCAGATGTAAATGCTATATGCTCTAGGAGTTATTTTGGGGAAGTTCTATGGCATATGTGTACAGGTCTTGGCCTTTGAACCTATAAATCTGTGAAATCAATGGGCTCACATCACAGTAGTGCAATGGAGACTCATATAACTACATTTTAAAAATCTTTTAGTGGATGGCTGCACAACAACCGCTCGCAGCTGTGAATGATTTAGGATGTCGTCTGCAAACACATGGAAACATATTTCTTATTTCAGCTCAATCACTTATATTTTCCCCCCTTTCTCCTTATATCACGGCAAGAGGAAATAATACAAGCTGTCATCCCAAATGACTCCTCCGAATCATCTCAAATGACTTGAGTAACATGTTAGCTCAAAGATGTTTTTTAAAAAGTTATCATCTCTCTTCCCATCACACACGCTAGAAGAAGTAACGGGGAAGCATGAGGATGGAAATGTGTTTAAAGGCCATGCATTCTAAATAGTTAAATTATTTAATGAACATTTTGTTATGGTTAGTGGGAAAACTTTAGGGAACCATAATGAATTAAACAGCCTCCGTATGTCTGATGGAACTGTAATAGGTCCTGCAAGAGAAGATGGTGGTAACGCAGCCTGCTCTAGCTAAAGGGTGAATTGTCCCTAATGGAGCTGGGAGGGCTGTATCAGCACACCTCTGGATGGGGGAATCACTGGCAGTCAGGACTGACTCTGGGATCACCAGATTTTAATTGGATGAACCTCCGCTGGAAGAAAGGGGAAGTTGATAGTAACGAATATAAAACAAGCTTCAGAGGGGTAGCCGTGTTAGTCTGGATCTGTAAAAGCAACAAAGAGTCCTGTGGCACCTTATAGACTAACAGATGTATTGGAGCATGAGCTATTGTGGGTGAATACCCACTCCATGCATCCGACGAAGTGGGTATTCACCCACAAAAGCTCATGCTCCAATATGTCTGTTAGTCTATAAGGTGCCACAGGATTCTTTGCTGAATATAAAACAGAAGCTCAGAATTGTAGAAAATTGATAAGGGAAGCAAGGGGACACAAGGAGAAGTCTATGGGCCAGCAGAGATACGGACAATAAGATGGAGTTTTTTAAGTATGTTAGAAACAAAAAGAATCCTAACAATGGTATCCATTACTAGACAGAAATAGCAGAATAATCAATAATAATGCAGAAGTGTTCAATAAATATTTCTATTTTGGATTCGGGGTGGGTGATAAAACTTTTTCCACTCCACTACTATCTCAGGAGGATGCCAAACAGCAGCTACTAAAGACAGACATTTTAAAATCATCCAGTCTGGATAACCTGCATTCAAGATTTTTAACACAGCTGGTTGACGAGCTCACTGAACCATTAATGTTGATTTTCAATAAGTCTTAGAGCACCAAGGAAGTTCCAGAAGACTGTAAGAAAGCTAATGTTGTGCTAATATTTTTAAAAACATAAACAGGATGACCCAGGTAATTATAGGCCTGTCAGTCTGATATCGATCCTGGGCGAGATAATACAGCAGCTGATATGGGACTTAATTAAAGAATTAAAGGAGGGTAATATAATATAATTAATGCCAATCAACATGGGCTTATGGAAAATAACTTGATATCTTTTTGTGGTGAGATTACAAGTTTCGTTGATAAAGATAATGTTGATGTAATGTACTTAAACATCTATAAAACTTGGTACTGCATGAAATTTTAATTTAAAAACTAGAAAGATATAAAATGAATATGATGCACATTACATGGATTAAAAGCCGGCGAACTCATATGTCTCAAAATATAATTGTAAATAGCGAATCAACATTGAATGGGTGTGTTTCTAGTGGGGATTGGTTCTTGGCCTTTGGCCTTAAGCTATTTATCATTTTTGTTAGTGACCTGAAAGAAAACATAAAATCATCACTCATAAAATTTGCAGATGACTGTAAATAATGAGGAGGACACGTCACTGATACAGAGCGATCTGGTTCATTTGGTAAACTGGGTGCAAGTGAACAATATGCAATTTATTATGGCTAAATGTAAATGTATACATCTAGGAACAAAGAATATGGGCCATATTTACAAGATGGGGGACTCCATCTTGGGAAGCAGTGACTCTGAAAAAGATTTTGGGGTTGTGGTGGATAATCAGCTGCATATGAGCTCCCAATGCGACACTGTGGCCAAAAGAGTTAATGCAATTCTTGGACACATAACAGAGGAATCCTGAGTAAGAGTAATGAGGTTATTTTATCTCTGTATTTGGCACTGGTGTCCCTGCTCTTGGGTTATTGTGCCCAGTTCTGGTGCCCACAATTCAAGAAGGCTGATAATTTGGAGAGGGTTCAGAGTGTAATTAACCAATGGAACAACTTACCAAGGGTTGTGGTGTTTTCTCCATCACTGACAATTTTTAAATGAAGATTGGATGTTTTTCTAAAAGATCTGCTCCAGGAATTCTTTTGGGGAAGTTCCAGTCCACACAAGAGATCCACTTCCTGGACACTACAGTGCTAATAAACAATGGTCACATAAACACCATCCTATACCGGAAACCTACTGACCGCTATTCCTACCTACATGACTCCAGCTTTCACCCTGACCACACCACACGATCCATTGTCTACAGCCAAGCTCTGCGATACAACCGCATTTGCTCCAACCCCTCAGACAGAGACAAGCACCTACAAGATCTCTATCAAGCATTCTTACAACTACAATACCCACCTGCTGAAGTGAAGAAACAGATTGAAAGAGCCAGAAGAGTACCCAGAAGTCACCTACTACAGGACAGGCCTAACAAAGGAAATAACAGAACGCCACTAGCCGTCACCTTCAGCTCCCAACTAAAACCCCTCCAACGCATTATTAAGGATCTACACCTATCCTGAAGGATGACCCAACACTCTCACAAATCTTGGGAGACAGGCCAGTCTTTGCCTACAGACAGCCCCCCAACCTGAAGCAAATACTCACCAACAACCACATACCACACAACAGAACCACTAACCCAGGAACTTATCCTTGCAACAAAGCCCATTGCCAACTGTGCCCACAGATCTATTCAGGGGACACCATCAAAGGTCCTAATAACATCAGCCACACTATCAGAGGCTCGTTCACCTGCACATCCACCAATGTGATATATGCCATCATGTGCCAGCAATGCCCCTCTGCCATGTACATTGGTCAAACTGGACAATCTCTATGTAAAAGAATAAATGGACACAAATCAGATGTCAAGAATTATAACATTCATAAACCAGTCGGAGAACACTTCAATTTCTCTGGTCACGCAATCACAGACATGAAGGTCGCTATCTTACAACAAAAAAACTTCAAATCCAGACTCCAGCGAGAAACTGCTGAATTGGAATTCATTTGCAAATTGGATACTATTAATTTAGGCTTAAATAGAGCCTGGGAGTGGCTAAGTCATTATGCAAGGTAGACTATTTCCCCTTGTTTTTTTCTACCCCCCTCCCCCCCTCGACGTTCTGGTTAAACTTGGATTTATGCTGGAAATGGCACACCTTGATTATCATGCACATTGTAAGGAGAGTGGTCAGTTTGGATGAGCTATTGCCAGCAGGAGAGTGAGTTTGTGGGGGGGGGGGGTGAGAAAACCTGGATTTGTGCTGGAAATGGCCCACCTTGATTATCATGCACATTGTAGGGAGATTGGTCGCTTTGGATGAGCTATTACCAGCAGGAGAGTGAGTTTGTGTGTGTGGTTTTTGGAGGGGGGTGGGGGGATGAGAAAACCTGGATTTGTGCTGGAAATGGCCCACCTTGATTATCATACACATTTTAAAGAGAGTGGTCACTTTGGATGGGCTATTACCAGCAGGAGAGTGAGTTTGGGGGGGGGGGGGGCGGAGGGTGAGAAAACCTGGATTTGTGCTGGAAATGGCCCAACTTGATGATCACTTTAGATAAGCTATTACCAGCAGGAGAGTGGGGTGGGAGGAGGTATTGTTTCATGGTCTCTGTGTATATAATGTCTTCTGCCGTTTCCACAGTATGCATCCGATGAAGTGAGCTGTAGCTCACGAAAGCTCATGCTCAAATAAACTGGTTAGTCTCTAAGGTGCCACAAGTCCTCCTTTTCTTTCTCTGACCTGTGTTATACAGGAGGTCAGACTAGATCACAGTGGTCTCTTCTGGCCTTGGGAGCTATGAATTCCCCTCTCCCATTGCCATCAGCCTTCCTTTCGTGTCACAATATATGATGGGATTCATGAAGGGACTTAGGCATTGTAATACCGAGTGTCACAGCACCTACAAAAATCACAGGAACAACACTGCGATCCACAAAGCTGAGTTAGATGCCGAGGCACCCTATACAATGAATGGGGAGAAGTAGACACCTATGAATTCAACCCAGCACTCCAGGTAGGGAGCCACCTAAGCTATCCAAGAGGAGGTGCTGACAAGAGGGGTGTTTGCTAAGCCTCACCCCTAACTCAGTGATAGTCTAAATCCAGGCTGCAAGGAGGCGCCTATGTCTGCTCAGCGATCCACAAATGGGAACCTGCTGTCTGGAGTCATGTGGCTAAGCTGCTTTTGAGGGAATGAGTTGCTCCACACACAGAACTGCTGGAGGAGGCACCCACCTTCTAACTTGTAGCCCACTGGTTACAGCACTCCCCTGGGCTATGGGAGACCAAGCTTCAATTCCCCCCTCTCTGCCAGAGGGGGAGGAAGGATTTGAACAGGGGTCTCCCAACTCTCACAAGTGTGCTCGATCCACTGAGCTCTAGGATATTCTGCTGGGGATTCCCTCAGTCTCTCCTATGGAAGCTGTTGCACACTTGTTTCCATTCTCTCTCTGTGGCCCAATGACTCATTGAACTGACACTGGGTGTCCCATCTCCCAAAAGAAGGCTGTCACCACTGGGCTAAATGTTAGAAGATGGGCTCCTCCTCCTGGATTTTGAATGGGACCTGATGGCCTCTGAGGTAGTAGATGGCCTCTGAGCACACCTACCAGATCAGGCCCAACTTAGGTGGAAAAACATCTGTCTTTCCCTAGTTTGTGAATTGTTCAGGCTTAGGCAGGGGATAAATATCTGGACACTTAGAGAGATGCAGCAGTGCACATGCCCAGAGGCAGGAACATGGGCCACTGGGGAACTTTTACTTGGAAAAACTTAGGCACCTACAGGGTTCAGCAGGAGTTTTGTGGATTGTGGTGGAGCCCAAACTGGGAGTTAAATTCTGGGGTTTAGGTCTTTTGAGGATCTTACCCATAGTGCCTTAGCAGTGATGATCTCTGCATACTGAGTGAGCACCTCCGAGAAATGGGGCAAAGCTAAGGACACATCATGGCCTCTACGATTTTGACAGAATGGCTGCGGTCTTTGTTCCAGCTCAGATACCTCCTCTCATTCTCCAGTCTTATTAACATGCACAAAGCTTTAGGAGCACAGCTCCGTCTTCAAAAACAGTCACCTCTCTTCCTAGACTGTACCGCAGAGAATCTGTGCAGCATGCATTGAATCCCAGCACAGCACAATTAGAATGGGAGTTAAAAAGAAATATCTGGCCAGAACTGTCAAACCGGAGTGTCTAGCATTAGGGCTCCTAAATCCATAATTAGGCACCTGAATAGGAACAGCTGGAATTTCAGAATTGCTAATGGTCTACAAATCACACTGAACTCAGTGGGAGATGGGGGTAGGGAGTGGTCTTCACAGTGACATATTTTGGTGTTTAAATTTTGATTTAGAAGCCTACACTTAGTCAATTGGTTTGGGCTACTAATGAATGGAAGAGCTTAGTAGCACTCAGAAAAAGATTAGAAATGTATAAGACTATTGAGAACATCCATGGCTACACAAGAAGAGGATAAATATAATTTTAAAAGCAGGGATATAAACATTCATGCTTCAGGGCACACGCCAACCTCTAAGTGAGAGGTATAGAAAAAAATCCCTTAAAAATTGGCTTATATTGATTCAATAATAACAGCGACATTGATTTGATTTCATTTAAGTTTTGAAAAACTACTTATTTCCAGATCATATACTTCAGTGTCATTTTATTATACTTTTATCCCCATTATACTGATGTGCGACAGCAGCACTAGAATACTAAGCACGGGTCTCATAAAAGTATTTGGGCACCAACTCCCATTCAAATCAATGGGAATTAGATGCCTAAATACCTTGGTGAATACCACCCTAAGTTACTTACCCGAAGACACACAGGAAATCTTTGGGCAAACAGGGAGCCAAACCTCAATTTGTATTTTCATTTATATTACAGTGCCCCTAGAGGCTTCAACTGACATCAGGATTCCATTGCACGAGGCATTGTATGAACACATTGTCACTGCTCCAAAGACCTTACAATTTATAGATGAGAGACAAAGGGTGGGAAAGGAAACAGAAGTCCGTGATCCTCAGAGGCATTTAGGTGCCTAACTCCTATTGAAATCAATGGGAATTAGGTAAATTGAGTTGAAGTGACTTATTCAAGGTCACACAGCAGAGATAGGCACAGAACTCTTACCTCCTAAATCCCCATCCAGTGTCTTAATCACACGATTGCCCTTCTTCTCAAACTCACTTAAAACTTTGAAAGACTAGCTGGGGAAGATGTTTTGCAGCATTCACCCAGCTCTGTTTACCACAACAGACACTTCACTTCACAGATTAAAATGGTCACCGCAGGTTGCATATATTAAAAATCAGACTTCTCATATGGAAGGCAACGTGTGATGAAAATTCAAAATGAGGGACACAAAAAATATTTGTGCAGGAAAGTAATAATGCCGTGAGAATGATTCCTTTAGTGTAAATAACTATATTACCTCAGTTATGAGTTTGTATTTCTTGTGTAAGTCATTTTTAACAATAAAAGTCAGGGAGCCAAACTAGTGGGGGACAGAGATAACTTTTGGACTGAAATGAGTGACATATCTTCACATGAGGGACAGTTGGCAGGTATATTGTAAACTCTTTCATTGGCTTTATCTTATGGGACATTGTTTTCCAGTAGAATAGTTCAGAATAAATCAGCAGACAAATTTGCTATAGTAAATAAAATAAAAGTTGAGACTTTTCACTGATCAATTTTAACTATGATGGAAGGAACTAAATATATTTGTGAACCATTAAAATGTTATAAGGCTGAATCCTGATAAGGAGATTTGGAATTATTATTCTGTGTTGCTGGCTAAAAGATTTTTTTTGCCCTTTGGCTACTAATGAATGGAAGAGCTTAGTAGCATTCAGAAAAAGATTACACATTTATAAGGCTAATGAGAACATCCATAGTTACATATGAGAGGATAAATATGATTTTAAAAAAGGTGATATAAATCTTCATGCTTCAGGACACAAGAAAACCTCTAACTGAGAAGGTTAGGGAAAAAAAAAGTATTTAGGGGTAAGTTATTCCATAAAGACGTGAGATGAAATCCTGGCCTATTAAACACAACAGGAGTTTTCCCATTGTCTCCACTGGGGCCAGGATCCTATCTCTGATCTTGACCATTTGTGCAACTTCCAGTGGCTTCAACAGAAGCAGAATTTGGCTTAATTACCCGCCATAGAGTTTCTTATTCTTTCCTCTGAAGCATCTAAAAGTGGCCAATGTCAAAAATAAGCTACAGGACTAGACAGACCTTTCTTCTGGTCTGAAATGGCAATTCCTATGTTTCTTTCATTATGTTCATATTCAGCAACTGAAATTTGATGTGGCCTACTGTGAGTAATTGACGAGGCTGATGCAATTTGTCTTGTTCATGCAACTATTAAAATTCTTGGAATAAAAGGTAAGCACAAGACAACCAGTTCTGTATCACCCAAATAACTGAATCATTCTATTTCTTGATACTGTATCAGCAATGGGTAGTTCTTGATTTATTAATAGAGAAGTTCAAATGGGCTTTAGCACTGGATTCACACAGCTGCTGTTCGTTGGTTTGCCTTGGGATTTCTTCACATTATCATCATAGCATCATTCTTGAATATCCCCAGTTATGTACCTACTGCATGTTGCTTGACATTTACCATTACAGTTGATTGACACATTGAAAATACCAGCCATCTGCCATGCTGTTCCCCAAGGACTAGATGAGGGCTACAGCTTGCTGTCACCACCTGTACTTTCTTTCAATGTTCTTTCTTCTCTGCTTCACATAGACACATCTCCTTGTCATTTCCTCCCTGATGTTCAGTAACGCATCTGTCTCCAGCTACCTGAGGCAATCAGGGCTCAAACAAGGCTCCAAGCACAGATCACTTTCATACAAGTCTCTTCCCCTGTTGAGCAGGGAAGACCCACCCACATGGTTGGCTGTCATAACTCAGATACCAATGCTGAACTTTGCTTGCTTCACTCAGCACCTCATCTCATCCATATAGCCTCTCTAGTAATACATGGTGTCATAAATATAAAGGGAAGGGTAAACCCCTTTGAAATCCCTCCTGGCCAGGGGAAAGCTCCTCTCACCTGTAAAGGGTTAAGAAGCTAAAGGTAACCTCGCTGGCACCTGACCAAAATGACCAATGAGGAGACAAGATACTTTCAAAAGCTGGGAGGAGGGAGAGAAACAAAGGGTCTGTGTGTCTGTCTATATTCTGTCTTTGCCGGGGATAGACCAGGAATGGAGTCTTAGAACTGTTAGTAAGTAATCTAGCTAGGTATGTGTTAGATTATGATTTCTTTAAATGGCTGAGAAAAGAATTGTGCTGAATAGAATAACTATTTCTGTCTGTGTATCTTTTTTGTAACTTAAGGTTTTGCCTAAAGGGGTTCTCTATGTTTTGAATCTAATTACCCTGTAAGATATCTACCATCCTGATTTTACAGGGGGGGATTTCTTCATTTCTATTTACTTCTATTTTTATTAAAAGTCTTCTTGTAAGAAACTGAATGTTTTTTCATTGTTCTCAGATCCAAGGGTTTGGGTCTGTGGTCACCTATGCAAATTGGTGAGGCTTTTTATCCAACATTTCCCAGGAAAGGGGGGGTGCAAGTGTTGGGAGGATTGTTCATTGTTCTTAAGATCCAAGGGTCTGGGTCTGTAGTCACCTAGGCAAATTGGTGATCCTTGTCCAGGAAGTGGGGTGCAAGGTTTTGGGAAGTATTTTGGGGGGAAAGACGTGTCCAAACAGCTCTTCCCCAGTAACCAGTATTAGTTTGGTGGTGGTAGCGGCCAATCCAAGGACAAAGGGTGGAATATTTTGTACCTTGGGGAAGTTTTGACCTAAGCTGGTAAAGATAAGCTTAGGAGGTTTTTCATGCAGGTCCCCACATCTGTACCCTAGAGTTCAGAGTGGGGGAGGAACCTTGACACATGGAATTCCTGCTATTTGCTGCTTTCACTCACTCCCAGTAGGAATCGGGATTACAGTTTATGCCTCTGAGCATAGGTCAAGTTCTCAGCTTTAACTAAGCAGGATAGAAAGCTGGCAGCTCAGCTCCAGAAGATAGGACTGACGGGGAATCAATGCTTTCCAGATTCTCTGCTGGAAATACACAGCACATCAGCTTAGCCACTCCATTGCCTTGATACTTGGTGTATAAAGTATAGAGTATTCTCCATGATGTTTGCTATGGTATTTAAGCAGCATAGAATCTGAAAAAAGAACAGAAGTACTTGTGGCACCTTAGATACTAACAAATTTATTTGAGCATAAGCTTTCGTGGGCTACAGCCCACTTCATCGGATGCATAGAATGGAACATATAGTAAGAAGATATTTATACATACAGAGAGCATGAAGTACCCATACCAACTGTAAGTGATGCATTTAATTAAAGCTCTTTCCTTCTCCTCCCTGTGTGTCGAAATCCTCAGCTCTTTCTATATGGAGAGAGAGAAGGGGAGACAAATCCACCTGACAGATGAGCCTTTTATGTGCTGCTAGAATTCCGACAAGAAACATTATGTAAAAAATCTTGTTCGGGGTCTATACTAAACTGATAAAAGACAGGAAATTCAGAGTTCAAGGTGATGTAATAATAATACCGTGCGTTTCTGCCATGCAGTCCCTGAATAGATGGAAGGAGGCAGGGAGAGCCTGGAAGTCGGGAGTCAGGGGTGTTATCTGTGAGTGTCGTTTGTATGACCTTGAACAAGTCATTGAGGGTGTGATTCTCAAAAGACCCTAACGGACTCAGGTGCTCATTCCCACTGACTTAAATCCCCATGTTTACTGTGTGTGCCCTCAGTTTGCCCTTCTGTGCAATGGGGTTGCTAATATAACCTTTGTAAAGCACTTTGGCATCTATGAATGGAAAGAGGGATTAAGTATTATTGTTCTTCTACTCAGGGATCTCAACGCACAATCATTAATGAATTAAGCCTCACAACATGCTACAATATGTAACTGTGTATTAGGCAAGTATTACTATCTTCATTTCATACATGGGGAAACTGAGGCACACGGTTATTAAAGTCACTATCATTGGTTGTCGTGGTTTTTGGGTGCCCAACTAGGTCTTCTGATTCCTCAAAGGAATTCATGTGGCCAACCCTTGCACATATGCAAAGTCCTGCTGACATCTGTTGTTGTCAAATTCCATATAAATGGAATTTAAAGAAAATAAGAAAAACTGGTACAAATACCTCTGACAGAAACAATAGCTCCCGTTTGCTTGAAAACACTTTGTATTGTCAGGCCTTTATTATATCCTTTGGCATCCTCGGTGATATTAATCCTGTCTAGCTCTTAAGGCTATAAAAATAGATTAATAGATTCAAAGGCCAGAAGGGACCATTGTGATCATTTAGTCTGACCTCCTGTATAACACAGGCCACAGAACTTTCCCCAAAATAATCTGAAGACCAGATCTTTTAGAAACACATCATATCTTGATTTAAAAATGGACAGTGATGGAGAATCCACCATGACCCTTGGTAATAAAAATGTACACCTTATTTCCAGTTTAAATTTGTCTAGCTTCAACTTCCAGCCATCGAATCTTGTTATACCTCTCTCTGCTAGATTGAAGAACAAATATTTAGTAATGGGTTCTCCATATACATGCTGATAGCTGGTAATCAAGCCACCCCTTAACCTTCTCTTTGTTAAGTTAAATAGATTGAGGTGTTTGAGTCTATTACTATAAGGCATGTTTTCTAATCCTTTAATCATTCCAATGGCTCTTCTGTAAACCCTCTCCAATTTATCCACATCCTTCTAATAGCACTTGGCATAGTTATTAGAGATGGGATTGAAACAAAAATTCCAATATACCCACCCCCAAACAATGGAAAATTTCAGATCCAGACTCCGCGTTCATGACTATCACCTCATTTCGCTAAAGACCGAACCAAAACATTTGGTGAAAATACTCCTGAATTTTGAAAGAGTTCAGATCAGGATCCAAACTTCATGCTTCACGCTCATCTTATGTCATAAATATAAAGGGAAGGGTAAACACCTTTAAAATTCCTCCTGGCCAGAGGAAAAACCCTTTCACCTGTAAAGGGTTAAGAAGCTAGGATAACCTCACTGGCACCTGAACAAAATGACCAATGAGGAGACAAGATACTTTCAAAAGCTGGGGGGAGGGAGAAACAAAGCCTCTCTCTCTCTGTCTGTGTGATGCTTTTGCCGGGGACAGAACAGGAATGGAGTCTTAGAACTTAGTAAGTAATCTAGCTAGATATGCATTAGATTCTGTTTGTTTAAATGGCTGAGAAAATAAGCTGTGCTGAATGGAATGGATATTCCTGTTTTTGTGTCTTTTTTGTAACTTAGAGAATCCCTCTAGGCAAAACCTTATGTTTTGAATCTAATTTCCCTGTAAGGTATTTACCATCCTGATTTTACAGAGGTGATTCTTTTTACTTTTTCTTCAATTAAAATTCTTCTTTTAAGAACCTGATTGCTTTTTCATTGTTCTTAAGATCCAAGGGTTTGGGTCTGTGGTCACCTATGCAAATTGGTGAGGATTTTTATCAAACCTTCCCCAGGAAAGAGGGTGTAAGATTTGGGAGGATTTTGGGGGGGAAAGACGTTTCCAAACGGACTCTTTCCTAATAAAATAATACCGGTTAGACGTTTGGTGGTGGCAGCGAAAGTCCAAGGCCAAAAGGTAAAATAGTTTGTACCTTGGGGAATTTTTAACCTAAGCTGGTAAAAGTAAGCTTAGGAGGTTTTCATGCAGGTCCCCACACCTGTATCCTAGAGTTCAGAGTGAGGAAGGAACCTTGACATCTTATTATTAATTAATTGAGGTACACAACTATGTTACAGCTTTTGTGAAGTTATTCTTTGTTCCCTAAAAGCAACAGGTTACAAAGAAAGATAGGGTAACATTACTTCTAAACAACAGAATCCCATAATTAGAGTTGATCAAAAAAAAAGGGGAAATTTACTTCCTGAAGGAAATGCCAATATTTTCACATTTGTTTCTGTTCAAAATCAGAATGAAAAGCCAAAATGCTAATACTTTTCCTGGAACTGAAAGCTCTAAAAGTATGAGTTCAGAAATGCCAACCTAGAGAATTCATCCAAAATTTCTCTTTTCCCATGGAAAATTTCTAATACATTTATAAAATGGACTATGATTCCATAAATGATGAAAATCTCCTTTTCCTCCCATCCCCATGGGCCTCTCTCTCAGGTGAAGACAGGATCTCATCTTTACTTTGGAATTTAATGACCATTTTTCCCTTAAGAGGAGAGAAACGGAGCTGGAATACCAGGGGTTTTTTCAGGTCTTGACTCAAATGCATTAACCTAATGGCTTATACTCTGCTTAGAATATATTTGATAGACAGATAGATAGATAGATTTGGATCAGCGAGCGCATAAAAATAATGTAGTTACCAGGAATTATACTAACATATACAGAGGTACGTGGGGGATGTTGCCAGGTTACATGAATTCAGAAACAGTCTGTTGCAAACAAAAGATATACATCAAATGACTATTACAGTGACAAGGTGGGTGGGGTAGTGTCTTTTATTGGACCAACTTCTGTTGGTGAAACAGACAGGCTTTCAAGCTACACAGAGCACTTCTTGAACTTCCTGTTGGGACCAATATGGCTACAACAACAGTGCAGCTACTCCAGTGACAGGGAACCTTGTAGGTAATCCTAACCAGGGATTGACAGGAACCAGGATACATTAATTTATTACGTATATATGAAAGCCACGTGAAATATACAAGCCATTAGGCTAACACATTTCAGTCCAGACCTGGAAAACCCCTGCTGTTCTAGTTGCGGTTTTCTCCTCTTGAGGACAAACTGTCATTGCATAATCACAATTGATGCCCTAAATGAGTACCAATAGAATTGGAGAGAGTGCCCAATCCTCTAGCAGTATTTTTTACTCCGTTTTGGAACCTATTGAAGAGATTTCCTAGGATAATTCATTCAGATTTTGTTGAATGAGAACATTCACCATGAGATCCTAAATATACTTGTCTTTGTGCAGAGTGCACAGCAATGAAACTTAATAGGGAAGTTATTAAGTATAATGTATATTCTAGCAGTGCTTATAAAGAGCCCTTCTCTGACAGTCAGCTAGGCCCTGATCCAGCAAAGGACATTCTTAACTTTAAGCACATGAGAAATCCCACTGATTTCAATGGGACTTGACCCATGGCTCAATAACTGGTTAAAAGACAGGAAACAAAAGATAGGAATAAATGGTCAGTTTTCACAATGGAGAGGAAAATAGCAGGGTCCCTCAAGGATCTGTGCTGGGACCAGTGCTGTTCAAAATATTCAAAAAATGATCCGGAAAAGGGGGTGAACGGTGAGGTGAAAAAATTTGCAGACGATACAAAATTACTCAAGTTAGTTAAGTCCAGAGCTGACTGTGAAGAATTACAAAGGGATCTCACAAAACTGGGTGACTGGGCAAGAAAATGACAGATGAAATTCAGTGTCGATGAGTGCAAAGGAATGCAGAATAGAAAAAATAATCCCAACTACACACACAACATTGTGGGCTCTAAATTGACTGCTACCGCTCAAGAAAGAGACCTTGGAGTCATCATGGATAGTTCTCTGAAAACATCCACTCAGTGTAGCACAGCAGTCCAAAAAGCTAACAGAATGTTAGGAAACATTAGGAAAGGGATAGATAATAAAACAAAAATATCATAATGCCACTGTATAAATCCATTGTACACCCACACCTTGAATTCTGCATGCAGTTCTGGCCACTCTACAGGCTCATAAAAAGATATATTTGAATTGGAAAAGGTACTGAGAAGGGCAACAAAAAATGATCTCTTCCTTTGAGGAGAGATTAAAAAAACAGGGACTGTTTATCTTAGAAAACAGATGACTAAGGGGGGATATGATAGAGGTCTATACAATCATGAATGGTGTGGAGAAAGTAAATAGGGAAGTGTTATTTATCCCTTCACATAACATAAGAATCAGGGCTCACCCAAGGAAATTAACAGGCAGCAGCTTTAAAACAAACAAAGGCAGTACTTCTTCACACAATACACGGTCAACCTGTGGAACTCCTTGCCATGGGATGTTGTGACAGCCAAAAGCATAACTGGGTTCAAAGAAGAATTAGGTAAGTTCATGGCGGATAGGTCCACCAACGGCTATTAGCCAAGATGGTCAGGAACTCCACCTCATGCTTTGGGTGCTCCAGCTGCCAGAAGCTGGGACTGGATGACAGGGGATGGATAACTCCACAATTGCCCTGGGACTATTAATTTTAGCATGTGCTTATGTGCTTTGCTGGACTCAAGCCTTTTCCTCTAACTTGAGATTTCTGTCACCCTTATTCTGATTTTTTTTTAATACTGGCGGTATGATATTAAATGAGGATATTTATTAGAATGTATATCATGTCCAAATGCAACTCTGCAGTTGCTTACAAATCTAGCAGGAGCCATCTCTGACCTTTTACTAATTATTTTATCTTGCCATTGAATTTCAAGGAATAAGAAGGATGTCTTTAAAAAAATACCTCCTGGATGTTTAAGGAACGGCAAATGCCACGAGGTCATCCATTTAGTAGGAGCAAAACTCAGACCTCCATTCAGCACCCCCAGTCAGAGGCCAGATGTGCATATCTCGCAATGACTGTGAATAATTTTAAAATAAAAAAACATAAGCGATAGTGATAGAAACTTTGATTGAGATTTAAGGCCTTTGTTCAGGAGAGTTCTTGCTTAAATGCCATGAAATCTCATTGACTTCAACGCAGTCTCACTGTATGTAAGTCAGGCTAGAACTTTAAGGAGCATAATTGCTGGAAAACTTAATTGCTCATCTAGTCTGGTATCCTGCCTCTGACAATGGCCTCTCTCCTTTGACCCCTCTCTATATACAAATGCTTGATCATGCAAAACTATACCTGACCTCAAAGGTAGCTTCCAGAACATAAGTATCCTCTTTAGAGTATAACACGGATGGCCTCCCCAACCCAATCTTAATTCAAAGATAATAATAATATTATAATCATGGCTCTGATCCTCAGCTGGTGGTAGCTTGGTACCACCTGGTAGCCTTCCCTGGATTTCAACAGAACGACACTAATGTACACTAGTTGGGGATCTGGCCCAATATTTGGAATTTGTGATTTTAAAATTCCTTTACAGACATTACCTATTTAGCATTAATTTTTTGTACACAATAGCACCTCGGAGCTCCAGTCATGGACCCAGACCCCATTGTGCTAGGCACTGTATAAACACAGAACAAACAGATGGTCCCTAGCCCAAAGAGCTTAATCACAACACGCCACTGAAATAATGAAGCATTATGGGGAAACCGAAGCACAGCAGTAAATGACCAAAGCAAAGAAGAGCTCTGTGTGGCTTGAAAGTTTGTCTCCCTCTCCAACAAAAGTTGGTCCAGCAAAAAATATTACCTCACCCACCTTGTCTCTCGAATGTCCTGGGACTGACACAACTACAACTACACTACACACAACGCTAAAAGGGGTTAGTCACAGAGTGGGATTCAAACCAACCTCATCTCTTCATGTTGATTTGTCTTTTTCCGTGAATGTTCTTGGGGGAAACAATGACTCTTCACTGAGAAATTCTTTCTCTGTACCAAATGAATCAATAGGCCAAGATCAACAACCGGTTGGGAAAAGACAAAAGGCCTGATTTTCCTCTCCTACCAGTTTTGATTTTTCAACTGAACCACTTCTGATTTACCCCATTCTGACTGAGAGGAGAATCAGGACCAAAGTCTGTATTTCACTATGAAAGTAAAAAGCTGTTAGGAGCAATACTTTTACCTCTCTGATTAGAGCTGATCAGAAAATTGTACTGAAAATGACATTTTAGCTCACGAAAGTTTATGCTCAAATAAATTTGTTAGTCTCTAAGGTGCCACAAGTACTCCTTTTCTTTTTGTGGATACAGACTAACACGGCTGCTACTCTGAAGAGTGACTTCAGTTGCTCGTGCTTTTGCGTTGGCTGAGTTTGTTAAACTTGCAAATGCAATACAGAAATAGAGCGATGGTGCTCAGTTTCAGCACTAAGAAGTTTCTCAGAAGCTCAGAACCTTGCTGCAGTTTGCATGTAATTGTGTTAAAGTCCCAACTATGATCACTGCTTGCATCTATATTTTCATAATTGAGGTCCTGATTCAAAGTCCAGTGAAGTCACAGGCGTCTTTCCCTTGGCTTCATTAGGCAATGGATCAAGCTCCTGGTGAACAGAAATTGCTTGTTGGTTGAGTTCGTCAATAGTAAAAGTCTGCAATGGCTCAGCTGTGCATTGAGAGGGAGATAGCAGCCAGGGGCCATATGATAGGAATCTGCAGACATCGCTGACAGAGCATATTCAATAATATGTGCACAGTGTAGACAACCATAGTTTGACTTAGATTAATGATTACGAGAAAATGAACAAATAAGGGGAAAGTATTTTGCAAGAAAACACTATGGCTAAGATTTTCAAAGCTGCCTAATGGACATGAATGCCCAGTTCCCACTAAAATTAATCCCCCAGGCAGCTTTGAAAATCTCAGCCGAAGGGTCTGATCCAAAGTATGCTGACGTCAATGGAAAGACTCCCATTGACTTCAGTGGGCATGGGATCAGGCCATAAATGAGAAAATACAGTTTTGTTTTGTCTCAGGCTCTATGTATTTGGACTTCACTTTTGTTCAACAGTAATAAATGACTGAAATTTGAGAAGCTAAAGGAAAGGACTCTCAGATCTTTGTAGCTGTACTGATTATTACTGAATTTCTCTGGAGTTATACCTGAAGTTTCAAAGGGAATTATGTACACAGAACCTTAATTGAATTATTGATTGTTTTAATTGGATTTGTCTTGGTATCTTGAACTGATTGAGCTATTCCAGGGGATTCTATAGACAAAACAGTAAGTCATCCAGTTACATTGTTCTAGGGATGAGAGCAAAGAACTTAGAATAGAGAACTAAAATTCAGAACTTCATGGATCTATTTATGGGTTTGTCACCAACTTGCTGCATAACAATGGATGATTCACTTAGGGCACCCAGGTTTTGTACCACTTTAAATATATCAGTTTAAGAATGCAAGTAAATAGATGCAGCTTCCTACATGGACACAGGTATACTGGTATAATGGTCCTTATATCAGTAGGGTTTTTTCTGGTTTCTAAATAGATAATAGTTACAACTGTACAAGAACTGGGTGTAGGGTAGCCCTTAAATCAGAGGTTCTCAACCCCCAGCCCGCTCAGCTGTGTGCTAAAGGCTGGCCTGACAGCCTGGGGTCCGCCGGGTTCCCAGCTGCCCAGTGCAGAGGGATCCGTGCTGCCCAGCTACCCGGTGCAGAGACGTCTGGCCAGGCTGCCCCACCACCTAGGGCTGCTGGCCCACTCTGCATGGTGAGTCTGGGGTCGGGGCTGCCGGCAGGCCCCACAGAGTCGGATGGGGTCCAGGGCAGCCACCTGTCTCTGCAAGCTCTGGGTCCAGGGCAGCTGCCCAGCCCCACGAGCTCTAGGATCTGGGGCAGCTGGCTGGCCCTGTATGGTGGGGGTCGGTGCAGCCTCCTGGCACCATAGAGTCCGGGGCAGCTGGCCCACGCCGTGAGCTCCAGGATCCGGTTCTGGGGCAGCTGGCTGGCCCCACGAGCTCCAGGGTCCAGGTCAGGGGCAGCCAGCTGGCCCCGCTAGCTCCAGAGTCCAGATCAGGGGCAGTTGCCTGGCCCCACGAGCTCCGGGGTCTGGGTCAGAGGCAGACAGCCTACCCCTCATGGTGTGGGTTGGGGCAGCCGGCTGGCCTGCACGGTGAGGTCCAGGGTCTCTTGCAGCCGCCCGTCCCTGCAGGGTCCAGGGTAGCCACACGGCAGGGGTCTGGAGCAACCGGCCAGCCCCACAGGATCCGAGGCAGGCAGCTGGCCGCCCCGCGCTGAGAGGAGTATTGGGGTCGGGGCTGCCGCTCCCACCCGGCCCCTGTGGCCCAGGTAACACGATATGTAATCCGTTGAGAACTACCGCCTTAAACTGTGCTTTGTTTTCCCAGTTTATCAAATGGGGATAATAATGAGTTAGGTTTAATTCACTCTTTTTAACATGCTTAACAGTTCCCAAGCAAGGACAACAAACAGCCAACCAACAATTTTAGGACTGCGAGAAATGAATGCTAAGTGGTAAATCTGTCCTTTCATGTTCTAAACATGCAACCAAAGAGAATTCTCCCTCTCAGCTTGATTACAGAGCACTTGACTGTCTTCATGTCTAGGCTAGAAAGCAAATTATTAATTAATGAGATGCTCGTAGGCATTGTCATTGGAGACAAACATGTGGCTCAAACAGGCAGTTTTCAGGAGATATGCAAAGAAAGCT
Source organism: Caretta caretta (assembly GCF_965140235.1). Classification (NCBI taxonomy): domain Eukaryota; kingdom Metazoa; phylum Chordata; order Testudines; family Cheloniidae; genus Caretta; species Caretta caretta. Next base: position 116,256,800 of record NC_134212.1, on the reverse strand, counting down.
GAGAACCGAAAACAATAAAGCTTTCACTCCAGAATTGCTTTTGCCACCAAGTCATGGTGAATTAGTCAACTCACTCACCTGATCCAATTAGCTCCTGACATTACACAGGCTGGAAATTCTCCTCTTGACCCATTGGTATTTACTTAGCTAAGGAGCTAATTATGGGTAGAATCACTGCAGGTAGCACTTTGTGGGAAAGCCAACCATTTTAAACATTTTAATGAGCATATCTGTGGCTTGCATATCTGTGGCTTGTAATTCTTATGGACACTTTGGGCCAGATTTCCAGCAGCAGAAATGAGCTGGAATCTGGGCAGATGACAATTCTGCTGGTTTGGAGGAGGTCTCAGCTTATGTAAAGTAAGGTAGCTGGATCTTGAGTCAACATCCCCACTTCGCCCCGGCACAGGGGACATGTCATTGAATGGGGAATGGAGAGATGCTGGAAGAGGAGCAGTGTGGGACTCTTTTCTGCCTATTCAGAACTGGCATATGGTCCCATAGGGACCATTCATTGTTACACAAGTTATAAAACTATGCCTTTTAACTCACACTGAGTTAACATAGACTCCAAATCAGGGAGCAGTAAGTGGCTCCCTAAGGGCCCCTCCATTTTCTTATGTCCAGCAGATCTTGGATGCAGAAAGAATCTGTCCCTTTATATACAATTAGAGCAGGTCGGAAAACTTGAAAAGAACCATTTTCTGTCAGAGAATGAAGTTCCATCCACATCGACACACTTTGTGGAAGCATGTTGGTTTCACCAAATCTTTGGAGATTTTGGTGAAACACAGTTTTGATTGATCTAAAATTGATTTGGAGGGAAGGGATTTTCCTTCCTGGAGAATTTCAAAGTTTTGGGGCTTTGTTTCGATTTGGAATGAAGCCAGATTTCAAAATCTTGACATCGTTTAAAGAGATATAAGTTCCATCCTCCACAAAGCCCTATACAAAATTACTTTAATTTATAACGGGTAGCCACAGGATTGCCTGTTTGAACCACGATGACAAGACCAAGGAGTGATCGTGCAAGTGATGGTTTGAAAGATCAGAGACCAAGATGAACTCCAATTATTTCCCAATATCTATTTCCACTTCAGCCCCACCCCCTCCGCAAGTCACATCTGAGCTCCTACTGTCCTCCTCCTATCCATCCCAAATGCAGCATTGTTTCCTACAGCTTTGACCATCTCTCTGTGTTTTTGAACTTCTGCACTGGACTTCCTCTCTCTCCACCCCACTTCCTCTTTCTCCCACATAAAGAAGCAAATCATTCACCCCGCCAGCCAGCCTGAGTATCCAAGTCAGCTGCTACGCAGATGCACAAAGGGACTCCTTCCTTAAAGTCTGTGCAGGGGCGGAGAAGCAGCAGTGTGGAGACTATTGCTGCCCAATGGGTAGAGAACCCTTCGTGTGGGCATTAATGCATCACCCCGGCAAAGAGAGTGTGGAGGATCAGCAGATCCACATAGCAACAGATCTTCTGAGAGTATCCCAGAGATCCATCCTTTTCCTGGGCCAGTGATTCCTCACCTTCTCTCTGTGTACCCCCGCACCTCTACCACCCCCCCCCTTCATGTCATAGCAAAGTCCTTACCATTACTTTTTTTCCCCAAGAAACTTCTAAAACTCCACCTTCTCTCTCCACATGTAAGAAGCCAAGCCACTCGGTGTCTGTTCACAATCAAGTTGCTAGCTAGATATCTAAGTCACATTATTTACACCCACAAATAATTGCAGAGGCAAAACTGCACCTGCAATTATTTCCACACACAAAATTGCAGGGGCAAAACCTGGAGGCTTGATTAACATCAGGCTGACATTCAGGCCTTAGAAATGGAAAAGGCCTATTAGATGACCTGGTCCATTCCCCTTCCAGTGCAGGGTTGTTTCCTTCCAATTCATCATCCAAAGCGGCTTCCACTATATTTTTCAGTTGTATGTGTAGGAAGGGAAACTATATTCTGGGAAGTACCATATGGAGCAGCAGTCACTCAGTGAAGAAATATATTTGTTCACTTTTAAGAAGCTCTGTGAGAAATGCAACAGAGGACTTTCCACCAAACAAAAACATGACAGACAAACTAAGCCTCTCTCCTTTGTACTGAGTGGCAAGTTCAAAATAAGTCTTCTGCTCTTTTAGGGTATATATCCACTGCAGTTAAAAACCAGCAGCTGGCCCATGCCAGCTGACTTGAGCTGCGGGGCTGTCGCATTGCAATGTAGATTTCCAGGCTCCAATACAGCCTGAGCTCTCGAACCCTCCCACCTTGCAGGGTCCTGGACTCCAGTCCAAGCCGGAATGCCTACACCTCAATGAAACAGCCCCGCAACCCGAGTCAGCTGGAGCAGGCATTGCAGTGTAGACAAACCCTTAGTGCTTCACTGAAGGATTATTCTTAATCTTTCTAATTAGCCCACTTCTCCTATGGTCCCTCGGGGCATCTGCTTGTTCCACATGTATGTGGAAGCTCGATATTTCCAGAAACCTCCCTCCCAACCTGTCTGAGAGTCCCACTCTGCTGGCTCCGATCAGGAGTGTCTCCTTGGGATCCAGACATGCTGAAGTGCCTGATTTGTGCACCACAGAGACACTGGGCCAAGCAAATCCCTGGTGTCACTGGAGATCCAGACAGATTGAATTTGTCCCATTTTTTGGCGCATGTAACCCATCTCTAACTGTAACAGGCTGATGTATTTGCTATGCTGTACAGAGCCCCGAGGGCCTTGCTGGGGTTGTACAATCAACATAAAAGTATGATTTTTATTCTGAGTCAGTAGAGTTCTTGAGGCTCTCTTATAGAAGGGAGCATACCAAGCACAAAGAAATGTGGACACTTGGCAGGTACAAATTATTGGACTGCCTTTCACCAACGAGGTCTGACCTTTCCCTCCTAGCTCCTCCAGAGCTCTCCTACCACACTGGAGGCAGAAATGTGAGGAGCATTACTTAAAACCAGGACAACTGCAGCTGCATCAATTCTAATTTTTTCTTCTATGAGCCTGGGTCAGGAGAATAAAATAGAGAAGCAGGCTCAGGATATGAACACATATTTTTAATACACAAGACAAGTATGTTTGCCAGTGTTTCCACCTCTGCTTCCTTTCCTTTGCTGACCTGAGAAAATCAGTCCCATTTCAGAATAGAAGGAGGCCATGCAGATCATTTACATTTAAAAAAATGGCAGAAGGCAGAGTGTAAATTGAGGCCGGAGGAAGGGCAGGGTACCCAGATGTTAATAAGGTGATTGATGCTATAGAAAAGCTTGAATAGATCAACCAGACAAAGAATCGCCTTGCACACTTTTAACTCATTTGCTGTCTGCTACATTTTGATATGATTGATTTCCAGTTTCAGAGGGCCAGATTTTTAAAAGTATTTAGGCTCCCAAACACCTTTAAAAAATCTGGCCATTACTCCCCTCCCACAGACCATCTGTGTAGTGGGGGGTAAACAACCTAACCAGTTTTAAGCTAGAGAGTGATGCATTTGAAATCAGGATCATATGATGTGGTTGCCTGTGACAACAGGAGACGGGACTCAATGACTCAGGAGTTCCTTTCCAGTCCTCTCTTCTTATGTGTTTCTTCCCCAGTTGTGGGCCAGGCACGTGGACAACTGAAGCTCTACAGGCTCCTTCTTAAACTTTTGCTGAAACCAATATTTACTAACGAAGGTCTGTCTGCTCAAATGTAGATCTGGCATAAACAAAGTACAACTCCCACTGGTTTTACTGTGTTAATGAATTCATTAATATTTATCCTTTCTTGTCTGTTATTTTGTCATAGAGTGGAAGAATGGCCTTGTGTTGGTCTGAGATCTGCGTTCAAGTCCTACCTGTGCCACTAACCTCCTGTGAGAGCTGGTGCTGGTCACTTAACCTTCCTGGGCCTCATTTTCTTCCACTATAAAATGGAGATAATAAAACTTGCATGGTGTTCATAGAATCATAGAAGATTAGGGTTGGAAGAGACCTCAGGAGGTCATCTAGTCCAACCCCCTGCTCAAAGCAGAACCAACACTAACTAAATCAACCCAGCTGGGGCTTTGTCAAACCGGGCCTTAAAAACCTCTAAGGATGGAGATTCTACCACCTCCCTAGGTAACGCATTCCAGCGTTTCACCACCCTCCTAGTGAAAAAGTTTTTCCTAATATCCAACCTAAACCTCCCCCACTGCAACTTGAGACCATTACTCCTTGTCCTGTCATCTTCTACCACTGAGAATAGTCTAGAACCATCCTCTTTGGAACCACCTGTCAGGTAGTTGAAAGCAGCTATCAAATCCCCCCTCATTCTTCTCTTCTGCAGACCAAACAATTCCAGTTCCCTCAGCCTCTCCTCATAAGTCATGTGTTCCAGACCCCTAATCATTTTTGTTGCCCTTCACTGGACTCTCTCCAATTTTTCCACATCCTTCTTGTAGTGTGGGGCCCAAAACTGGACACAGTACTCCAGATGAGGCCTCACCAATGTCGAATAGAGGGGAACAATCACGTCCCTCGATCTGCTGGCTATGCCCCTACTTATATATCCCAAAATGCCATTGGCCTTCTTGGCAACAAGGGCACACTGTTGACTCATATCCAGCTTCTCGTCCACTGTCACACCTAGGTCCTTTTCCGCAGAACTGCTGCCTAGCCATTCGGTCCCTAGTCTGTAGCGGTGCATTGGATTCTTCCGTCCTAAGTGCAGGACCCTGCACTTATCCTTGTTGAACCTCATCAGATTTCTTTTGGCCCAATCCTCCAATTTGTCTAGGTCTCTATGTATCCTATCCCTATCTGCTACCGTATCTATCACTCCTCCTAGTTTAGTATCATCCGCAAATTTGCTGAGAGTGCAATCCACACCATCCTCCAGATCATTTACGAAGATATTGAACAAAACCTCCCTAAGTAACGCATTCCAGTGCTTCACCACCCTCCTAGAGAAATAATTTGTCCTAATATCTAACCTAGACCTCCCCCACTGCAACTTGAGACCATTACTGCTCGTTCTGTCATCTGCTACCACTGAGAACAGTCTAGCTCCATCCTCTTTGGAACCCCCCTTCAGGTAGCTGAAGGCTGCTGTCAAATCCCCCCCTCGCTCGTCTCTTCTGCAGACTAAATAATCCCAGTTCCCTCAGCCTCTCCTCATAAATCATGTGCCCAGCCCCCTGATCATTTTTGTTGCCCTCCGCTGAACTATCTCCAATTTGTCCACATCCTTTCTATAGTAAGGGGAAGGGGCACCCAAAACTGGATGCAGTACTCCAGATGTGGCCTCACCAGTGCCGAATAGAGGGGAATAATCACTTCCCTTGATCTGCTGGCAATGCTCCTACTAATGCACCCAATATGCTGTTAGACCTTCTTGGCAACGAGGGCACACTGTTCACTCATATCCAGCTTCTCATCCGGTGTAATCCCCAGGTCCTTATCTGCAGAACTGCCGCTTAGCGAGTTGGTCCTCAGCCTGTAGCAGTGCATGGGATTCTTCCATCCTAAGTGCAGAACTCTGTACTTGTCCTTGTTGAACCTCATCAGATTTCTTTTGGCCCAAGACTCCAATTTATCTAGGTCACTCTGGACCCTATCCCTACCCTCCAACGTATCTACCTCTCCCCCCAGCTTAGTGTCATCCGCGAACTTGCTGAGGGTGCAATCCATCCCATCATCCAGATCATTAATGAAGATGTTGACAAAACCGGCCGCAGGCCAGACCCCTGGGGCACTCCGCTTGATGCCAGCTGCCAACTAAACATCGAGCATCGATCACTAGCCATTGAGCCCAATGATCTAGCCAGCTTTCTATCCACCTTATAGTCCATCCATCCAATCCATACTGCTTTAACTTGCTGACAAGAATACCCTGGGAGACCGTATCAAAAGCTTTGCTGAAGTCAAGGTATATCATGTCCACCGATTTCCCCATGTGTTGAGACAGTTGGGCTCTACGGCAATGAGTACCATATAAAACCCTAACAATAAGACTTCTTCACCAGTACAAACCAGCTTTTATTTACTTTTGTGGGCAAGCTGTCAGAGCTGACAGAGCCCTGCCCAGCCCTGGAGATTAGGTTACAGGCATATTGACCATAGTGGACTTTGTACTTATTTTCCTTCAGTAATTGTCTTTATTGCATTCTTGATTACCATTGTGCCCAACAGCATCATGTAATAATGAAAGTATTAACGACTTGGTGGGAGGTGTGAGAGAACAAGTTCAGGCGAGGGGGATGAAATGATAACCTGTGCTGGGCTAATACTGAAATTATACACAAAGCTGGAGCGTAATAGACCCAGCTAAGGCTGTAAATTGAGGTACTGAAAACAAGTCCAGTCCTGCAGCTCTATTTCCAAGTCAAATTCGGTCAGATTTTCATTCCTCTGCAACAAGTTGTGCTCACACAACAAACCTGCACCAATGTTTGCAGGGGTCTACTTATGCACACACCAATTTCTACCTTTTAAATAGGGTAACGTCTGCACCCATACATGATTTAGTGTAAGCCAGGCCTGCGTGGTGTGGCGCTCTGTCCCCCTCTAGTGGCACCTAGCCCACCTAGAGATTGGTGAGTCTGCTGCAGCCTCGGCTAAGAGCCTTGTGATTTTTAGCTCATGTAGTAGAAGCTCCTACACTAAGCTTCAGAGGTCCCAATTGACATGTCATTGTAACCTTAGCATTTTCAGCAGGTGTTTGCACCTGAAAATTGCAGGAGCACCAGTATATTTGTGTGTGTACTCACAGATTTTGTGCACAGATAAAAATGTACCACATAATCTACCGGAAACAAGAAATCTATATAGCTACTCACAAAAAAAAAAAAAAAAAAAAAAAAAGCTTATTATGGCCCTGATTCAGCACATGCTAAACTGCTTTGCTGTATAGGGATAAGGTTACCGCCTCATCCTTCAGTATGTGCTTAAAGACCACCAATAGATGTGGCAGTATTAACATGGATGCTTGACCTCCCCTGCCATGGTGAAGCATCAGGCAGATTAGTCACTATTGTCTCTGTGCTGTCTCTCCGGATCTGAAGCCGCAAAGAGGGTTCTAAGGTAGTGATGAAACCTGGGCTGACCCCACTTTCTCAATAACCTTTCCCAGAAGCAGGGGGTCGTAATTGGCAAGATCTTTGCAGAGAGACATTAACAACCTCTACCAGCAGTTGACACCAGAACTCATTTCACTGAGCATTAGGAACATGGGTACCGTTTGCACATGGTGAAATTGTGTTCTCTGCAATGCTGCCTGAAGCTGCACTGACCCATACTCAAGCAAGGGGGCAGTTCCTTTTCTGCCCTGTGACATTGGTCCAAATGTGATTGGTCTTTTCTGCAATGTGCGATGAGACCTCCTGACAGCAGGTGGCGTTATAGTCTGAAATCCGGAGGCGGCACTGCCAGTTAATTAGATAGATCGCTGTCCTGAACAGTTCCTCTGGCCAGGACTTGAGAGAAGTAATAGCAGAGCAAGAGAATAACCTCAGCCTTCTTTGTTGCAGTATGAACTCCATATGCCACTATTGACTGGATTCAGAACCATTCTTTCTCCATCAACACTCAGTCTCCTACTCCCCCATTTCACCAGTCTTAGATCATCCCTTAACAGAGGGCACTGATAAGGGGCCCGATTTAAAGGTGAGTGACTGAGGAGGAAAAGTAATAAATAAAAGCAACGAATTTCCTCCAAGATGCTAGTGCAAAATAGCCAGTGGTCTGGCTGCTGTGACATCCTTGAGAGACAGAAAAACTGCTCCAGTCGTGGAGGAGGATGGAAGCCACCTCTGGAAAATATTTTGTTTGCAAGAAAATGTATGGAGCTGGATGGAACTGTAATGACAGGTGCCCTCATTAACTCACGCTGAATGAGAATGAGTGCAAAGGACTGTGACCAGCTCTCCAAGGCCCAGTATCTTTTCTGATTTTGAGATCATGGCAAAATAACCAGATGCAAAGCTCGGCATCAAGTTTGACAACAGCTATTACGGCAGTTTAAACATATCAGGGAGTGGGGGGTTCTTATTTCATCCAAACTGAGGCACCTATCTCTGAAAAAGAGCAGGCTGCACAGTCTCCATGATTACAGACATGCCCAAAATAAGCTAATTTTTAGATTTCATTTTGAAAGCATCCTTATATCAGCGCCCTGCTTTTAAAATGGAAGCTTCTTTACTGGAGATGTCCTGAGAGATGTTCGCACATGTCTGTGTCGTCAGAAGGCTTGTTTTGAACTCACCCCTACATTTCAAGGAAAAACCATCATGAGCCGGGTGAGGCCTTGGAGTTTCCACTAAAGCTGAAAGGGTGCCAGCTATTCTTTTCTGCTGAGCCATATCTAGGTAGTTCCTCTTTATTTTACCCTTCCTTTCTTCTGCCTCATGCTACCTGCAGTGGCTCTGACAGTAACTCCTTACATTTGAAATTCCAATTGGCAGTTTCAGAATCCTGCCCAGAAGATGTATCAGAGACTTGTTAGTCTTTCTGTCCTAGTGGTATCCATGTATTTCATTAGCCTTTATCCCAGGCCTATTCTTGACTAACCCTGGTTTTAATATTAAAGGCTATACATGCAAAGGATGCAGCTGAGCACACCGCAAGGTGAAATTGCACACTTAAATATTACCATGAGTGCAATATAAACAGCTAACAATATTGGTAGTGAGGGACTGTGTGTACGCAGGGAGTACTTCTCATTGTCTGGTGCCCAGCCCACTGGACTATGCTACACCTCAGCTTCATCTCAACCAAACTCAGGAAGTGCTGGAACTTGGCCCAGATTTTCAAAAGTGACTGATCGTTCTGGGTGCCTCAGTTTTGGGGTGCCCATCTTGCAAAGGGCCTTATTTCCAGCGAGCAGGTTCAGAGTACTTTCTGAAATAGTTGTTTTTCCCTCCTTAAGCCATCTTTCCAGCTTAATTCCCCAATCAGAGAAGTTTGAACAAGCATTCAAAAGTTTATCTGAACTCAGAATCAGCACTTTAAAGTTGGGTTGCAGCCGAAACCCTCACATTTCTGAGTTTCACTTGTACTAACTAGATAAAATACACCTGGCATTGCCTGTTAGTGAGGGCCAGAACTGCAGATCACTCTGATCTCTCACTGCAGCAATATTCAACCCCTAAAAGCATGTTTTCAACGGATTTATCATATGCTGTAGCTTATAATGAGATATACCTGTTGTGAGGGTTGAATGAGCAGAGCTTTTAGCAAACATGATTCAAGAGTCTAGTTCTGGGCTGAGGGGAAATTGAAATGGCCTTGTTAAAATAAATACTATAGTAAGAAAAATTGGATGGAAGCAAAAACAAGTCAGTGACCCAGAGGGGCCTATTTCAGAAATTACAGTGAGTGCAGAAGTCAGTAATAACAACAGAGTCTACATGATTGGGGGGGACTTACTCCTGTCACTGACTGTTTTCTCTAATTATGTTTTCCTTTCATGTACAGTATTTTACTGCCTTAGCTATTGTATTGACAGTTGCTAACATTGCTGATAAAGACTGGTGAGCAGAACTCCCAGAATTGTCTATGGTTCAGACTCCTCCTTAATGCAATGTATTTAGCTGAGACATGCAAAATTATTATTATTACTGATTACATTATTTACTGAATAACAAAGAGGGCACTTGGGGATGAATAAAGTGGACTCATGGTCCCTGTCTTAAAAAGCTTGCTAGCTGGCTGTGGTTAGAATGAGAACCAACTGGACGTTTTTGCTGGGGTCGCAGGGGGAGAATCACAAACTACTCTTTTTCTGACTGGACAATGTCTATAAATTCCCCAATGTCAGAAAAGGGTTTGTTTTGAAAAGTATAATCAGTGACAGGAAAAACTCCCTCCAATCATAATATTTGTGATGTGGGGGAGGATGCCTCTCTCTTTCTGAGCTCCGGCCAACAGCACAATTACAATGGCCAAATTACTTCAAAGGAAACTCTACCTACTATTTTGCCAGACTGAGCAGACAGAGGGGAGTACCAGAAAGCCTGTTCTTGTGAGATTCCAAGCCCAGTGTTGAGGAGCTGAGGACACTTTGGATAAGATTTAGAAAAGCACATGAATTTTGTACAGTGCAGCTGAACCAACTCATTACAAACAAGTGCAGTGAAGGCTGTATCTCTTTTCTCTGATCATACAAATCAGAGATCAAAAAAAGCCTATTAGATCATCCAGTGCATCTCCTTGCAAAATCAGGATTTTAAAAGGATGCTCTCCCCTACTGTGGTACCATACCCAGTTTCCATGGAATCTGACCATCTTCTGTGTTTCCCAGGATAGGTTAAAACCACCAACCTTTTGGTTAACAGTTGAACACTTGTTTCTTTTACCCTCTCATGGAGGTCTCCTGGTGGGTAGAATCTAGCAGAGCATAGTGTGCATCCACTCACTCTGGATTATGGGCTCAGCATGCACCCATTGCCGCACTCTGCTGCCAGCACAATACCCTTTATTGTGAATCTGAGATGATTTGACTCCATGAACTGAGTAAATCTGCTCACTACTAATATATCATTCAATTACTTGAGTATATGGTCAGATTTTCTGATTGATAACAATCCTGCACTCAAGAACATTAACTGTTTACCCTGGGAATTTCTTTTCCAACTCCAGGTTTTGTGATTTTTTTTTCAGACTAAGAAAAGCAAGCTTTTGTGGATTGTTGAAAAGGGTAAGTTCAAGCTGCTTGAAATATTTATCTTCAGGCAGAGCATATTTGTATGACATTGTTTTCCTTGTCAGGTCCACAACAGCTGTGGGACTTATTAAACCAGTTTCATGTTGAATATTCAACAGATGACTGGCTAATCATCTGGAAGGCCTCTTAGGAGAGAAAATGTGTTTTAAGAAGCAAGTGCTTGTTTACTTGTCTACATAAACATAGGCACCAACTCCATGGGTGCTCCAGGGCTGGAGCACCCACAGAAAAAAATTAGTGGGTGCTTAGCACCCATCGGCAGCCAGTTCCCCCTTCCCCTTCCAGTGCCTCCCGCCCGTCATGGATCAGCTGCAGGAGGTGCTGGGAGTAGGGGGTGGAGCAGGGACAGAACGTGCACAGGAGAAGGGTGGAACTAGGCGGGAAGAGGCGGGGCGGGGGCAGGAGGAGGTGGGGTCTTGGGGAAAAGGGGAAAGCGAGGGCAGAGCTTGGGGCTGAGTGGGGGTTGAGCATCCCTGGGGAAAGGTGGAAATCAGTGCCTGTGTACATGAATATTTAGTTTATGGCAAGCAGTGGTGTCAATCTACCTCAAACTAGCCTCTTGTGCACTGTGTATCCATGGGGATGCTGCCGACACGCACACTGCTGACACGCACTAACAGTCTGTTAGTGCACTCTGATGTACTCCCGTTTCAAAGCAGGGTAGAGCAAAGTGCACTAGGGAACTTTTAAGATGTGGTAGCAGAATTCATAGTTCATGCATGACACACAAGTGTGGGGTAGATTTTCACCCCAGCTTGCTGCAAATTAAATGTTTCTGTAGACAAGCCCTTCATGTATATGAAAAAGGGGCAGTTTCCTCTGATTTAAAATGGAGGTTCTCAATTTTAAAATGGAGGTTCTCAGCTGGAACGAACAGCCTGGCGACCTCTGGATAAAGCTGATAACAAGGAACGGAGCCAGCACCATGTGCCATGACAACAGACCACGGAACAACAGATCATGAACCACAATTCCACCATGCTCCACAAACCACAGTTTGGGGAACCACTGATCTGACATGTTGGAAAATGTCTGCAAGTTAAGAACACAAGACTTTCCAAATGGTAACAAAGCTCCATCTAGCCTGGTGTAACAGTGCACAGGTGTCAGGCCACACACTCATCTCAGTGTACCTGTTCCTGTTCCAAGGCTGGGTCATCAAAGGAGTTGCTGTCCCAAGTGATGGGAATGACGGTGGGGGTGGGGGGGGAGGTCAAGTGACAGGACCAGAAGAGAGTCAGCATGGCATATCAGATTGGGTCAGGGACTCCAGAGAGATCAGGCTGGAGATGTTTCTCCATAGTTCCCAAACAGAGGGCATAGGGAAAGAATTTGAGGGGAGCAGGAGCCTGCTGCAGGAAAAGCTTTAGCCGAGAGCCCTGCAGAGAGCAGGGCCCCAGAAGGGCAGAAGCCTACACTGTAAAGGCCATATTGGAAAGTTGACAAAGTCCAGGTAAAGGACAGAGGATTATTGGGGAGGGCTATAAGTATGGTGAAGCCCTGATAAAGAAGATTGAGCTCTGGAAAGGGCTGGAAGGAACTGATGAGCCTGGAGGAGGCTGGGAGCATTTGGCTTTCAGTTAAGCTGTTATTGTATGTTAACAAATCAGGCCCCAGGAGGGGAGTATAAGTCAAAGCACCAGTTGCAATGGTTGGTTTGACTGGTGAAGGAGGTGAAGTAGGCCTGAGTAGCATGAGTGAAACCTCATTTCTTGGGAGACGGGATTAGGGAGGTAAATGGATCAACAGCCTGGAAACAGAATGCCTGTACTAGCTAAAATAAGGGGGGAACACCCAAGGAACCATTGACAAAGGACAAGATAATAATGGATAAGATAAATCTGAAATGTCAGATGAGATAAAGAGTACGCCGTGCATGGACAGCGCGTGCTGTACAGGGATTGGTTGTTCCTACAAAGTAACCACGCCAATTCCAAAACGTCTGATGCAACAAGCAGCACATGCAACCTAATGTGAAAATTTAGATAAAGAAAGAGATTTTCTAGGTAACTTTGGATGTGGGTTACGCCTATACCCGCCCCCTATACTTGAGTCGGACCAACTCAGCGTAGCTTTGCTGTATGCCAAATAAAGAACCTGAGTGACAAGACTGGAGTTGAACTGAGTTCTTGGGGAGCCAAGTAGAAGAGGCCATGGGGAAACCCCCAACAGGAGGCATGTGGATGGATCTGATGCTACATCAGGTAAGCCCCTGCCCCCACTCGGTATCTTGTCTGTAGCAGTGGTGATGGGATGAGCCTGTCCCAACAATGTGAGCAAGGACTAGCCTGGGATAGAGCAATTATGTTTATTCACAAATCCAGAACTAAATAACAGTGGATCTTTTCTGAGGGCTGTGGAGGCCCTATTCTGATTCTCTGGATGTAGAGCAGGGCTACAGATTAGGGCAAATGACCTGGGCAAACTAAGACCCAGCCCAAAAAGGCTAGAATTATTATGCTGTCTTCAAACAGGCCTTCAGCTCTTTCCCTGTCCTCCACCTCTAAATATTCCCCTCACCCTCTTCAAGGCATAGAGGTGAGGCAAGAAGTCTTTCTAATCAAGCCTTTCTGCTTTCCCCTTGGAAGTGTTTCTCACAACACTGGGAATCCATGGAATACAAAAGATTCCTCTCCCTCTTTGCCAAGTTAGCAGTTCTCTGGGGGAAAAGGCCGATTTTGCACACACTGGTGTTTGAGAGGTGTGTCACGATCATCCACAACGGAATGGGTCTCAGTGGGAAGACCACAGTGATATCTACATTAGGCCAGCTGCCTCTGGGAGTGGAGGGACTCTCTAGCTTCCCTTATCCTGAAAATGTCCTATCAATGGGTGAGTACAGCTAAGTGTCCCTGTTTCACCTTGAAGAACCTTTTGCTGAAAGGAAAACAAGAAGGGGGGTAGAAGGGATTATTTTAGGATTGGGCTCACAGGGAGAGCAGTTGCTTTAGAGTTTGGTTAAAGTTTGGCTAATCATCCAAATATTTAAATGCTTAGACCAAACCTATGCAACTTGGAGTTTCAGTTGTCACTAGCTAGAATTCTTTCCAAAATGAGCAGTGAAACTTGCTAGCTGCCTCTTGTAGATGGCCCCTGAAAGTGAGGCTGATTAGACCCGGCAGCGTTTTCCATTTATAACCACTTTAAATGAATGGAGAAGATTGGACAGGTTTTCTACAACTGATAGAAAAGCACGACAAATACAACAGGTGCCAGCCAAATTGTCCTCCATGAATAACCACTATGGTTTAAATATGGAAGCAGAAAAAAAAAGTTACAGTGAAAACCGAAGTTGATGTATTTTTCTCTTCCAGGAAAAGTAATGATCACCACGTTTCTTAATGCAGTTTGTTAATAATAAATCCGGTCCATTTTGCAGCAGAATTAATGAGCCTACCTACAGCATACAGAAGATTATTCTCACTACAAATTGCAATAGTTAATCCAGAAGCCTCACTAAAGACACACATCAGGCATAGTACAGCTACACAGAACATCATTATTTTAATTCTTGTTAGGGAGAGAGGGCAAATGGGCTGATTAGGACACTCTTCACCAAGTTTTAAAGTCCTTAGCAGTATTTTGGGTTGCAAATAATGATATGAGAATATAGACCCTGAAGTTTAAATTCTTATACAAACATCTCTGATCCCTTACAGATACTGAACTGGGTTGGAAATCTCACAGAAAAGGATGTCCCAAAAGAATTCCATTATTCCATAATTCCAGTGGAGCTCAGGCTTTGGTGTCAGCCCTGGGCAGCAGGACTGAAGCCCGTGGACTTCGGCTTTGGCCCCCTGCCCAGGGTGGTGGGACTCAGGCATCAGCTTTGGTCCCCCCACCCGGGGCAGCAGGGCTTGGGTAAGCTCACGCTTTGGACCCCTCCCTGGGGTCATGTAGTAATCTTTGTTGTCAGAAGGGGATCACTGTGCAATGAAGTTTGAGAACCTCGGCATTAGAGCATCTGGACAGGCCAGAAAGAGGAAGGATGATCTTGTGCTTAAGGGTATGTCTATACTGCAAAAACCCCACAAAACCAACAGCAGCAAGACTGAGAGCCCTGGTCAACTGACTTTGTCTTGTACTACAGGGCTAAAAATAGCCGCGTAGACATTTACACTCTGGCTGGAGCCTTGGCTCTGATCCTCAGTGAGCGAGGAGAGTCTCAGAGCCCAGGCTCCAGCCTTAGTGGAAACATCTACACTGCTATTGTTAGCCCTGTAGTGAGAGCCTGGGTCAGTTATCCTAGTCTTGGACTCGCTGCCATAAGGGGAGGGTTTGCAATGTAGACATACCCTAAAACACCAGATTTGGTCTGGGGGCAATTCTGAGCTCCTTGGGGTGACCTTGGGCAAATCACTTAATCTTTCTGTGCCTTAGTTCCCCATATTAAAGATGGGGATAATAATATTTGTTTCCCCTCTTCCCCCTTTGCTCCTCTTGCTGTTTAGACTGTAAGCTAGTCAGGACAAGGACTCTCCTTCTATATGTTTGTATAGCACTTAGCACAACAAGGCCCCAAATTTGTCTGAGGGCTCTAGGCACTATCACAATATTAATAAACAACAACCCTAGAAAAACCCCAGAGACTATTCTGTCTCAGGAGTGGGGCAGTCCCCAGATGATGTAGAGCTGGCTTCTATCCAGACACTCCTTTGCAGACCCCAGCATAGGGACACACTGAGGGTGTCAAAGGGGCATGACTGCAGCATGCCAGCTATTCTTAGCTCCTGTTACTGGCATCGAGGGCCATAGCCAACTCTTCATAATTTTCAGATGTGTTAGATCAGCTGTCTGTCCTTGCTGCCAACACTTGTGTTTACACTCGTGAAACTTTTATGAGTTTTGTGTTGAATCCAGTAATACATTTTAATAATTTTTCTTTTCTAGACAGGAGCCTTGAAATGCCTAGTCCAACAATTTTTAATTCAGTGTAAACTCTCTCTTGATTCACTTATGATCTTAATACCATTGATCACAACACATTTATGATCTCAATACCATTGAGGGGGTCAATTAGAATAAATTGCTGGAGAATGCTCAGAATGCTTAATCTTTTAATATTAATATTAATATTAATCACTTATGTTTTACTAAAATGGGGTGAAGTGAGGCCCATACTGAAGTACATTTGGAAACTAAATGCCTTCCTATTTTGATGCATTTCTGAGAAAGAAACAAGGCCTAAAACTATTTAATCCTCGGAGAGAAAACCCACAAAAAAACAGCAAAAAACCCCCACACCCCACAGTCTCCCCTCCAAAACAAACAAACGAACAAACCACCCCACACCCTCCCGTAAGTTAGTTCTTTAGGTCCAGTTGGCATGGAGTCTTTCCTGATTCTGCTTCCATACTTCTCAAATCCGGAACATAAAGATTTCATGTTGGATTTTGTCAGTATTCTAAACTAGCACTGACGAACTTGCCTGTAGGCTTCAGTTAATATGGAATCCTCAGTCACTTGGTTCCATAAAACTGAACTGTACAGAATACTGGAAAACAGATTGCTCAGAATGATTTTACATTGGCAGGAAAATTAGATTAGGTGGCTAACAGGTGTATGGTCATCCAGGGACAGGGATATTGGGAAAAACAATTCCGGTATTTTAAAGAACTCACTAAAAAACAGTGTTGCTGTAAAATGTGTCATATACGAAGCACTCAATGGTGCTGTACAAAAGTGCTACTGGGATTTATTGGGGATGATCTACATAATTCACTCTTGCCGTCACCTCTCATGACTAATGCAGCCATCTTGAACTCATGATGATAAAACTGCTATACCACAGCATCATAGTCTCTCTCTATAAAAACCACAGGGACCTTAATTATTCAACTTCAGACAGTCTGTACAGTTAGGATCAGTTACTCACCTAAGTAATCTAAATGAAACCAAACAGACTATTCATGGGAGTAATTGCTCACCAATTAGAATAAGGCATTCCCAACCTGGATTATATTCATTTGTTAGTTTCCAACTATTATTTTGAATGTAGCACTTGATATACACTAGTACATTTTATATAAGTCTGGCTATCTTTTATTTTAGAGTTTGTGACTTCTTGGGTAACAAATTACATTTAGTAAAGATTTTATATAGAAGGTCGTCTGTCAAGAGCTTTTTAAATTGCTCATCTAATCATCTAATTAGTTATAAAATGGTACCAGGGTGGGAAGAGGAGGAGGGAATGTGTATAAGTCATGAGGAAAATTTTTACAGTAATCGCAATTTTGAAAACATTAACTGCTAAGATAATTACTGCCCTTACATCAAATACACTGAAGCACTGTACAACCTTTATAATAACTGGAACAAGCCTTCTGGAAAACAGCATGAAAATCCAACCCTCCATGTCTCTGAATAAATAATATTGCAATGTGTTTATCATTACCACAAAAAACCTGCAAAATTTAGTGTAGCAATTGAAAATGCCTGTATGGTTACACAGTATGGTTAGAAAAGCAATTTTCAGGCTAGCAGGCCACAAATGGTAAACAAATTCCCCAAACAAAGGTATTTCAAATAGAAATTGCACAAAATGAGTGATACTTATTCATGGCCACAGCAGGTTCAGAAAATAATTAATTTCAAAAGTTTTTTTCCACCCACCAAGAACATTTGATTTCTAAATAAATGATCAATAGCAGTCTCTAGCCAAACTGAAGTGCTTGTACAACTTCAGACAGGTAATTACTTACGGCGATTGTGTGTGGAACAGATGCATCAAGGGACACTGTAACTTCAATCTCTCTCTTGCTAGATATATTTTTGTTATTGGAGCATTTCTACCCTTTTGGTTGTAAAAGAGATCAGGATTAAAGAGCTGCGGCTATAATATACGTAAAATCTATAGACCCAATACATGTTTTGGACATCATGGTTTTCAAACCTTTACTGCAAAGGATGGAGGAGAAGGCTTACAAAGTAAAGGTACAGTTTTGGTGGGGGTTAGAATAATATTAGGGAACAATTAGCACAAATAGAAGTTAAGTCGCAGCATCTCCTGTCACTGAAAGGGAAAGAGACCAGCATGAGATGAAGATATGCTGATGCTCGGAACCTGCACAAGATTATTCATCTCCCAGTAGAAATTGTAGGCAGAATTGTAGCTTCATGGAGAGCAGTAACCTATCAGCCCTAGAAAAGCCATACTCTTCTCCTCTGACTCCCCTGTCATTTCTTTCCTCTTCTTTTCTTTTTCTTAGTCTTCTTTTTTTACCACCCCCATCCTCCAAATCTCTTCACTGGCTCCTTGTTGTTTGCTGCATGAAGTTTCAACATCACATTGGTACTTTCAGTGCACAGTCTGTCTATCCTGATTCCGTACCTCTGAGCCCTTGTTTTCACCGCCTCATACCTTTATTCTGCTCAGTCTTCTCAACTTTAGTCTCCTTCCTGGACTTATGTGATGCATAAATCTTGATGCTGGTCCTCAGCACAGGAGTGAATTTCACCCATATTGCACAAAGCTTCGACTTCCACCTTCAAATCCCTCCTAGAAACCCAACTGGTCCAGCTCACCGTCCATCACTGAGCTATAGTCCAGTGCTAGCTACTTCTCATTTGCCCTATTTTATTTTTGTAGGACCTAGTTGTGCTGCTCTTAGGTTAAATAGTACAAAGTCTCATTGACTTAAATGGGACCACTTATGCAGTACAGTTTTCCTACTACGAGTAAAGGGACCACAACTAGGGCCAGAGAGCTACTGAGCCTCACACACACGGTTAACATTTTTTTACTGTTTGATAGCTCCCCTACTGTGATTTTGTCATCATTTCCTGTTTGTCTTCTTCATATTCCAGGGCACAAAGGGCAGGCAGACACCCAGCTTCTACTGACTAGGAACTCTGATTGACTTTCAGTGGAACTTATATGCCTAAATCCCTTAGACCCTATTGGAAATCACCAGAGCCCCTAGGATCAATGATGAATAATCCTTCTCAAAACAAAAGCACCAAAAGACCCAAAGAGCAAAAGCTGCAGACAGGTGGAATAGTGACAGCTAACTGCTCAGTGCTGTAGTTCTGTGCATGGCTAGCTGATGGCTTTGCAACCGCAAGTAAAGGGAAGCACATAGTTGCAGTGCCCCAGGAACAGGCCAGAAGCTCGACTATGACCCCGGTTTCCCTCTTGTTCCAGGGAAAAGTGATCCGCACCAGTCCTACATCTAGCACTGGTTATTTCACCTGTCCCACCAGTTCTACTGCACTAGCTGAGACACCAGGCGTTGATCTTTGCTGCAGTGACAGCTCGAGTTATCTACACTCTAGTTACCCCTCTTGAGTTTGCTGAGCTCGACTGAGAGTGGCTACAGTACCAAATACCGTTCACGCTGCTCTGTCCACACTGGTGCTGCATTCACTCCTGTGTGGTACTGAGACATGGGTACCTCCCATGGTTCGTAGCACTGTAATAAGCTGATCTGCTCCAGTGAATTGAGGGAGAACATGTCTGTCCTTTCTGGGCACCTGGGGGGACTTGCTGGAAGGCCCCGGAGGACTTGCAGCACTCCAGTGGTGCCAGTCAGCATCCATACTACAGAGAAGTCATGTTAGCAACTGCGAAATTGGGCGTTCTTCAATTTTATCTTATATCCCCTCTCAGGACAGCCAACGTGAGATAATAGTATGTCCACTCTCAATCCAAGGCTCTCTGTGTAGGTGGGACTCGAGTTATAACTCAAGTGAATTTTGCAATGAAGACAAATCCTAGGAGATGGAGTTAAGGCTCTGTCCCCTCCCTGTCCCCTTCCACCTATGCAAGAGCTAGAGTAGTGGCAGTCATGGGATAAAAGGAAAAGTCCTCTGATGCATCAGTAGCCAATTAAAAGACAGGGAACAAAGGGTAGGAATAAATGGTCAGTTTTCACAATGGAGAGAGATAAATAGTGGGACCTGTGCTGCTAAACGTATTCATATCTGGAAAAAGGGGTGAACACTGAGGTGGCAAAAATTGCAGACAAGACAAAATTGCTCAAGCTAGTTTAGTCTGCAGAAGAGAAGAATGAGAGGGGATTTGATAGCTGCTTTCAACTACCTGAGAGGTGGTTCCAGAGAGGATGGTTCTAGACTATTCTCAGTGGTAGAAGAGGACAGGACAAGGAGTAATGGTCTCAAGTTGCAGTGGGGGAGGTTTAGGTTGGATATTAGGAAAAACTTCTTCACTAGGAGGGTGGTGAAACACTGGAATGCATTACCTAGGGAGGTGGTAGAATCTCCTTCCTTAGAAGTTTTTAAGGTCAGGCTTGACAAAGCCCTGGCTGGGATGATTTAATTGGGGATTGGTCCTGCTTTGAGCAGGGGGTTGGACTAGATGACCTCCTAAGGTCCCTTCCAGCCCTGATATTCTATGATTCTATAATTAAGTCCAAAGCAGACCGCAAAGAGTTACAAAGGGAAATCACAAAACTAGGAGACTGGGCAACGAAATGGCAAATGAAATTTAATGTTGACAAATGCAAAGTAATGTACATTGGAAAACATCATCCCAACTATACCTACAAAATGATGGGATCTAAGTTAGCTGATATCACTCAAGAAAGAGATCTTGGGGTCACTGTGGATAGTTCTCTAAAAACATCCACTCCATGTGCAGCAACAGTCAAAAAAGCGAACAGAATGTTAGGAACTATTAGGAAAGGGATAGATAATAAGACAGACAATATCATATTGCATCTATATAAATCCATGGTACGCCCACACCTAAATACTGTGTGCAGTTCTGGGTGCCCCATCTCAAAAATGATATATTAGAATTGGAAAAGGTTCAGAAAAGGGCAACAAAAATGATTAAGGGTCTGGAACAGCTTCCATATGAAGAGAGATTAAAAAGACTGGGACTTTTCAACTTTGTCATATCTCCTTTAATCATCTCTTTTCCGAGTGCTATAAAATTATGAATAGTGTGGAGAAAGTGAAAGTGTTATTTACCTCACATACCACAAAAGCCAGAGGACACCCAATGAAATTAATAGGTAGCAGGTTTAAAACAAACAAAAGCAAGTACCACTTCACACAATGCCCAGTCAACCTGTGGAACTTGTTGTCAGGGGATGTTGTGAAGGCCAAAACTATACAGCGTTCAAAAAAATATTAGATAAGTTCCTGGATAATAGGTCCACCGCTAGTTATTAGCTAAAATGGTCAGGAATGCAACCCCATGCTTTGGGTGTCCCTAGCTCAGACTGCCAGAAACTGGGAGTGGATGACAAGGGATAGATCACTCGATGATGGCCTGTTCTGTTCATTCTCCCTGAAGCACCTAGCATTGGCCACTGCCGGGAGACAGGATACTGGCCTAGATGGATCATTGGTGTGATCCTGTATGGCCATTCTTACATTGTTACATGGAGACTGCATTTCTTCTCGTACTCTTACCTGAGTTATAAGTAATGAGTTCAGAGAAGCAAGGATGCGCCTTATGCCCTCATACTCCCTTGCATGGGCATGCAGCAAAGGTCATAATTTGACCCTATGCAAAATTTGTCCAATTGCAAACATAAGTGTCTTTGGATCCCAACAATGCAGACCAATATTGAGTGTTGTTAAGGTATATCCAGCTGTGTAGTGCAGGTTGAAATTTTTCCATTCATTCTTTTTCTGATGGAATATGGGGGTTTCAACTAAATTAAACATTTTTGCTAAAAATGTCCCCAAACATTCAATTTTTCATCAGAAAACTGAAAACAAAACTGTTCTGCTGAAAACCTAAATGTTTTCTCTTTTTTGATTGCCAAGGGGTTGGGGGTTGGAGGAGTTGTATTATTTTTGACAAAAGTAAAAAGTTTCCCAAAATTTTTTGATGAGGTTTTTTTTTTTCATTTTTCTCTAAATTTTAAGTAGAAAAACAATTCGCAAAACAAGTCATTTTCTGGCCAGCTTTAATTTCCAGAGCTAGGGTTTCAAATGTGACATCAGATTTCATGTTTTTGCTTCCAAATCTAACTTTAGCAGCAACAAAATGTCACAGAATCAGGTTTCTTTTCCCAATTAAAAATAAAAAAAACACCATCCTGAATAATTATTGCTAAAAGTTAATGAAGAGTTTAATTTGGGACACGTAGAAAATATGCAGATTGTAAGAAGGTCCAAGCTGGCTTTTGACTCTTGAAACTTTCATTCTTCTTTCTGTAGCTAAAAATCACATACTCCTGACAAATAATTCTTCACTGAGTGAACTCAGGTATGCACCACTCCTGGGGGAATGGTACTAAAAGAGGATACACTTTAATGAATTGGATAGATTCAGTGTCTCTAGTGTTTTTCTGGAGCTCATGATGATCCCAGGTGATGAGTCAAAATTTGCATTTAAACAGAGGCTGAATTCTCTATTGAAAAGACATCATGCTCAAAAGCTCATAAGTAGGGTTTTTCTATTATTTAGTCTGATTGAAATTTATAACAGCTTTTACATGTTCTCAAGGGATGGGGCATGTTGTTGTTAATTGACCTAAACTGATAGCTGTATTTTTGCACTCCATGTGCTAAAAACTAGCCTTGATACTTGCAGTCTGTGGGCTGTTCCTGGACCCTGTTCCAGCCTCGCTTATACAGCCAGTTGGGGACATGCCAAGGATGTGGTTATTGGCGTAGGGGCTGCTGTGCTCTGACAATTTTCTTGTAGGAGTGTTTCAGCCAGGTGAAAGTTAGAGCAACCTAGAGACTGCTCTAAGTTGTGCTAGGGGTGGAAGTGGGCTGTGGCCAGCCCCAGGATAAGGGGAATAAGTAGAGCTTGGCCTGACTGACAGATTTGCTGTGTGCATGCATGTCTGTCTGTCCACTGGATAAACCCTGAAGGACTCCCTCAGTTTTTACTCTGGCAAAATTTCCCATTAAATTAATGGGAATTTTTTTATTTCTGAGTTACATTTATGTATGAGACAAGGAAGGATTTCAGGACACAGTGCAGTATTTTAATGTCATCTCCCAAAGTATATCCCTCAGCTGCATTCTCCAGCTGAGTCACAATGAAAGTGTTGATTTTACTTACCCCACAAAGTACTTCAGAGAACCTTCCTCTTAAAAAGCAGTGAAAATTCCCAAAGTCAGGTTCTTAATTGAATTGCTCTTCCATCTTTTAGATTAAAAGGGTTCTGACTCATTGTGTACATTACCCATAGTGTTTGGGTGTTTTTTGAAAGCATAGTTGAGTTAACTCTTATGTCTTGGTGAAATGCCATCTCTGGTAATTACTGATTACCTTACATTACTTCTGCAGTTTCAGGTGAATACTATATTCTTCCATTTTTGTCCTAAGCTGTGCACTGTTAGGTCATTATCTTGCAACCGGATCCACAATTATAGACCCTTCTGTCTATGCAGAATACCATTGACTTAAAGTGTCATTTATTTAATGCAATGACTTATTATTTCTTGTATGTTTGAGAAAGGAGGGCATTGGGCTTCTGACGTGCTGTCCATTAAGGAAAAGCTTTCTTTGAGTAAGAAGCTGTAAAAGGGGATCTCCCATAAACTAAGATATTTTTGCTAAGAAACAAGCAACATTCCCTTCTCACTTCCTTCTGAGATGGTCTTCCTCTACCATTTCCAAAAGAATGAGAGGTTGAAGGCTTCTGAAAGAACACTGGCCAGTTTCAACAACTTAAATTGTTGTGCAGGACTGTGTTTTGTTAAACAGCTGCTGTGTTCCACCCCAGAAGTGGTAGGGAAGTGCTTATTGTGTTTCTAGGCCAAAATTTTGAATAGTAGGTACCTAAATCCATATGAAGGCACCAAACTAAGGCCCCAGGTCAGATACTTCATCATATGCCTAACTTGAAGCGTATGTGCTTATTACTCATATGCTTAGAGTTAGGTATGTGCCTACGCACCTTGCTGAACTGGGGTCCAAAAGCAGCCTCTTTGGAAAGGAATTTGTACCCACAGCTCCCTTTGAAGTCAATGGAAATTGCACATATTCAGCGCCTATGAAAACCAGGCACCATTTATTTAGGTACCTGTGTAATTAGGTGTCAGGGCCAGGTTGTGGGCAGCCACACCTACTGATCAGAGCCAGAGTCCACAGTCAGGAGTCAGCTGGCTCAGGATATTGGGAGGTCAGAAGCAGGAAGCAAACTGGAGATCAGAACCACAAGTCAGAGGCCTGGAGCCAACCTAGACCTGGGTGACAGGAAGTCAAGTCGAGGAGCAGGAGGCACAAGGTACGCAGTCCAGAATGAGGTGGATCCCAGTTGTTCAGACAGCTTCCTGTTCCTGATTTAAGTAAGGCCAGTGGGACAATCAGTGCTCTGGGACTCTGCCAGTGAGACATCTGGGGCAGAGCCTCAAACTGGGGCTGGGCTTCATGGATCAGCAGTTGTCAGCAAGCTGCAAAGTGATCAGTTGAAGTGTGGCTGCTCCTGTAGACCCAGGTTTGAAGGCCATGACATTTTAGGTGCCTAATGGCCATAGCTTTGAAAGTGATTTGCCATCCTGTGTGATGAAAGGCACTAGTTTTAAAATGTAAAATACAACCAATGAACAGGTTCTTTTGATTAAACTTATTTCCCAGCGGTGGTAGACTTTTTAAGCTCTGTTTCCCACTGCTGAAGTCAATGGGCATTCGAGTTGATTAAAGAATGACTAAAGACGTCAGTATCGGAAGCAAGAAGGAGGAAGTTCTCTCAGAGGCAGGTCACTGAGTAGTTAAGAAGTCTAGCAGAGGTGCACACCCTCTGGACGTGTTCTAACAGAGCCCGTCATTCAACAGTAAAGGAGACAGGCTGCCTCCTCAAAGAAGACTCCAAAATACATCAGTTTGTGCTGCTTTCTTATCAGAAATTATGGAAAAAACATGGACGATGATAGAAACAATAATGGTATATAAGGATGAAGGTAAGCGATGGCAGGGACCATTGGAAATCTTAAAAGTTTAAGGCCACTTCTAGGTACTTTTAAGCTGCTAGAAAACAGAACAGTACACTAGAAACACTCTGAGGAGGCAAGGAGGGCATTTTCATGTGTGCTAACATATTGTATTCATTACTGATTTACCAGGCTGATATGGTCAAAACTAATAAGGCTTTGATTAATAGCTGACAGAGTTATTAAGAACAGCAGGTTTCCCTCACGTGAGTTACACTGTCAAGCTAATGAATGAAACCCAAGACTCTTTGGGGGTAATTAGAAGTACATGCCAGCTATCACAAAATCTTCTAGAGACTTATTCCTGTATTAATGAGACGGGAGAGGAATGTTTTCAAAGAGAGACATGCATTGACCAATAAACAGTACATGTCCCAATGGAACCATAAGGGCTCTTAAAACTTCATGTCAATTCCAGGGACCAATGTGTGGGCCTCAGCACTACTGTACTGTAATTGTTATGTCTATTAGAGGGCTGATTGTAGGTCCATTAATGGTGATGGCCTCCTTTATTTTCCTTATCTTCCAAAGTCGTATGAATTGACTGACATGTTTCTCTATGTGGCGGCATAACCACATCCACCTCATATTGCCATGGTAACCACTTGTATTTTACAGCTGACTAGAGAATGAAAAGCGTGTATTAGAACTTATGCAAGATGCTAACAAAGGAAAACAGGAATGATTGGCTCATGCAGTCCAGGTCACAAGGTTTACACTAATGAGGCCACTTTGTCAAGGTAGCCATCCCTAATCAATTAGGGAAGTGAGGTGGATTGAAAGAAATATTACACCACTGGCTGAAATACACATCTACAATGTCTGTTTGTATGCATAGGTTGCACCTCCCATGCCATCCATTCCAGTCACTGTTTTAGATTACATTTACTTTCCCAAAAATATTTTTTACAGAAGGAAAAGAGATGATGTAGTGGTATGGCTCTCCTCTATGCTTGCAGATGTCCTGAGTTCAAATCCTGGTGGTACCATGTGTGGAGGATTGGAAAATTATGGCACTTTTTATTTTAACAATGTGATGCTCTTGTGGAAAAGGCTAATGTCATCCTGGGGTGCACCAACAGGAGTGTGGTGTGTAAGACATGGGAGGTAACTGTCCCGCTCTACTCAGCCCTGGCGAGGCCTGAGCTGGAGTTCTGTGTCCAGTTTTGGGCACCACCCTTTAAGAGAGATGTGGACAAACTAGAGAGAGTCCAGAGGGGAGCAACCAAAATAAAAGGCTAAGAAAACCTGACCTATGAGGAAAGGTTAAAAAAAAAAAAGGGCATGTTGAGTCTTGAGAAAAGACGACTGAGAGGGGGACCTGAGAAGAGTCTTCAAATAGTTAGAAGGATGGTGAGCAATTGTTCTGTGTGTCCACGGAAGGAAGAACAAGAAATACTGGGCTTAATCTGCAGCAGTGTAGACTGAGGTTAGCTATTAGGGAAAACTTTGTAACTCTAAGGGTAGTGAAGCTCTGGAATAGGCTTCCAAAGGAGGTTGTGGAATCCCGAGCACTGGGGTGGGGAGGGTTAAGAACAGATTGGACGAACACCTGATGGTCTAGGTTTACTCGGCTCTGCCTCAGCACAGAGGGCTGGACTTGGTGACCTCTCAAGGTCTCTTCCACTCCTACAGTTGTGTGAGTCTATAAAATAAGTGTGATCATCTCTACGACCGGGACTAAAATTTCCCAGGCTATTCAGTGTAAACATGAGGACATGGCCCTAGCAAGATCTCAATCAAAGATCTCAATTTGCTTTTTTTCCTGAAAACCTTCATTCGACATTTAAAAGCTAATTAATTACACAGTAGTTTACATCTAAATGCATTTCCTATCAAGAAGTTATTGAGTATAGACAGATACCTACAGGTTTTATTATGATGATGATGATTATTTCAAAGCTTCTCTGGCAACTAGCAGAATACAAAGTCTAAGTCAATTAATGAGCATAATATTAAATAACTGATGATGGAAATAACCCATTTTTTTAATTTGCAAAAAACAGTTCACTTCCTCCAACATTGCTTTTTGAATTAGACGATGTTTCGGTGCCAAATCCATTCAGGTTGCAAAGTCCAATGAACTGAGGAAATGTTGTAATTATGTTTTGCTGATTACTTTAGCATTTATCTCCAGTCTAATCATTAGCCAAGGCAGAATCAGTGGAAATCATACATGCATACATCCAAATGTCTTTTTTTAAAAAAAAAGGTCCCAGAGCACTCATGCACCAGCAGCCTATCTGATCAGAGCATGCTGCATAGAAGAATGTCATTTCCATACAGGACCAAAAGAAGAAATATTATAGCATTCAAAGATCTATTTTCTTCATCCTCCCTGTAACAGGAGGCCTTGCCCTAGGGGCTGCAGAGTTTGGGGGCTAAACCAGCCCTGATTACAAGATGAGCCATACCTAGGTTGAAGCAGGTGATTGCAGGATAAAAAAAAAAAGAAAGCAAGAAGGTGTAGTGAAGGGGAGATGTCTAGGAGACTGCAGCTTGGTCTGTAAATGCAGTGGGAAGTAAGAAGGTTCCTGCAGGGCCTTGAGTGAGCAGGGGAGAAGCTGAAAAAGCAGGAGCGAGTGGGGAGAAAGCTCTCCAGGCAGATAAAGCCCTAACGAAGCAATGAAAAACCTGTAAAAGCCAACTTGGATGGAGACTGTGAGAGTTTGTTTGTGTTATTTGGGATAATCTGGAGAGAGACACTGAACTGCTCGGAGCCCAGTATGCACCAGAAGTCTCAATAAATTGGCCCCCAAGAGGGCATTGGTTTGAACTACCTTTGAAATCAGTGAGTTCCTAAAAGGGCCCTAAACAAGGGGGGAAACAGTAGGGCAGTACAGAGGCACCCTGGCCATTGTGGGAGGGAAGGGATGTTGATAGCTCATATCACACTCCCTCAACTCTGCTGCACCTGAACAAATGCAGCTCTTGCTAGCAGGCAGATTCTGAAGAGCCCACTCTGTGCTGGGAAGCTTGGTTCCAATGAGGCTTTCAGCATGGAGCAATGGCTCCCAAGATGGACAGATGACTTCAGACCCAAGGGCTGCCCATCCAATGCCTTTTGAAACAAATGGCTCTTGCTCTCCATGCACTTCCCTCATTGCTCTATAGCTACTGAAACTAAATTGAGTTAATTTATACCCACCATTCACCTGCCCTTTTTAAGCACTGGGCTGACTGTGATTAGGTGGGACCATTCTTTAGATTATTCAAAGTTCTCTGTGAAAGCCAATTCTACTGTAATAGAGGAATGTATGGTCCTTGCCTGGAATAGCTTAAAATAAAGTAACAGGCAAGTGAAAGGTGAGGGGAAAGGATACAAAATAAAGGGGGATAGGGCAAGAAGGCCTTGATTTACCTAACACTTGACTGTAGCTGATACTGGCTGCTTTGAAAAGTAGACCCAAGGATTTGGGTACTTCCCTAGAAACTACCTGCCTCAAGCAGAAAGGACAAAATTCTGAAGTCAATAGCAAAACACCAGTGGGGCCAAGATTTAACCGAATGCCTCAAAGATCTCCCACTAGTATGGTTCAACCCTTCACCGCCCCCACCAGCTATGGTTTAACATGCATAATAGACAGCCAGAGACATTCATGAGAGGAAAAAACCCTCCGAAATCTTTCCAGCAAAATAGAAATGTTTCTTTCTTTGTTTCTCATCAATGAATAGCTTCACTGTAGGTGAAAGAGGAAATTGTGTTTCCACACAGGGGTCAACATCAGCAAATGTCTGTGTGTTTGTTTATTGCCCCCCAGACTTGGCAATTAACATATAGCAGCTGTTGTTTAATTTCCGAAGGATGCGAGAGCTGTTATTTTTCTTTCAGTGAGCACATTCCCAAACCTGTGGTGGACAAGATACAGCCAACATTGCAGCCCACATCAGGGACTGCTGGGTTCCTATTTTCCTCTTGTTGTTTAGCTGTTCCACATATTCTCAGGTAATAAGCAGACTGCCTGGTAGCCTGTGAAATATCCTAGGCAACAAGGCAGGAGGGCCCTGCAGGGCTCTCTCACTGTAAAGAATTACCTCTTACATGACAATTTGCCTGCATTTCAAATGATTAGCTATTGTGGGGCATATCTCAGTCCTGCAAATAGTTTTTTTTCGCTGTGTACTGTGCATAGACGAGCTACATTTACTTAGGATAAATGCCCCATGTTTTTTAGAGAGGCAAAGTGGTTGTGTGGTTAAGGCACTAAACTGGGATTTAGAAGCTCTAGGTTTGATTCCTAGCTATTCCACAGACTTCCTGTGTGACTGGGCTAGTCACTTTAAATACTTTTCTTCCACCCTTTGCTTGTCTGTTTTGCATATTTAGATTGTAAACTGTTTGCAGAGAGGTTTCTCTCTTGTACTGAGTATATATACAGTGCCTAGCATGATGGGGCCGCGCTCTCAGGTCTTAAAATTAGGCATTTCCATAATATAAGTAATTAGTAATTTCTGAAATTCATAGAATTCAGGGTTTAGGTTTTAATGCACATAAGGATTGAAGAGTTTGGATACCCATCCAGATGTCACCTGAACTACCCAACGTGATTGGTCAACAGAGCTAGGTTGGAAGGCTTGGGAGACTAAGCTTTCTTTTGAAGTTTCTAGTACTTCTTGCTTCTGACGCTGCTGAAATAGCAGGAAGACAGCCTCTTCACGTGGCCTCTGGGGGAGGGGGGGTGTACTTCTAATCCTTGTTGTAAGGGCAGCAGGAGGCAACACTGTACTTTCTCAAATCCTCCAATGATGGCATTATAGGATCAGGACCTTGCTTTTATGTCTCTGCAAAAATATGGTACCTCCAAGCAGTGCAGATCCACCACCCCACCCCATCACCCCATGCAAGCATCATGGAGGTGTTTGAATTCAAGGCTGAGACAGAGGAAAGAGTGCTATCGATGAACACACCACCCCCTTACTTGTAGCAGCTGGTTCTTCCACAATGCTCAGCAGAGATTGCGTCTGAAATCTCGTTCACGCACTTGGCAGCAATGTCTTTATTAAATTTGGGAACCTTTCACTGGACATTTAAAAATATAGCCTCAGGTTTTTGGAGGAAAAATGTTCAATTGCTTTAATATGTTCTACAAAAGGGGGTTATTTGAAACCGAATATGCCATGCCTGTGAAAAGAATTGAGGTGCTCATGAGATATCTAGATCATCACTAAGTTAATGAAATTCACTTTTTTGCTCATGCAAAATACAAAAAGATATAAATGATTCTCCCATCAAACTAGCTATTCTGCAGTCTTTGATTAAAATAGGGACACTAATGTAAACTTTATTGCAGTATGGAACTCACAGTATATATGGCCTTAGTAGTTTTTCCTGTGGAAAGCTACTTCACTATATTCAGTGATTCCAATTTTGACGTTACAAAATCCTTAACAATAAATGTATTGTCATTAAGGCAATAAATATTGCATTCCATTGCACTGCAGTAAGTTTGATACCCTCACAGCAAAAGCAAATACAATAACCTTGATGCAAAATGGCAACCACGTAGGTGAAAATATGCTATGAGCTAAAGAATTATTGTTAATTTACATTATGGTAGTACCTAGGAAATGACCTATTTATAAATTGTATTATTAAATCCATCCGCCCTGAAACAAATATTCTGCAACTGGTCAGTTTCTTGCAATTCTTGCAGAATCATTCATTTTGAGGAACATCTTTAAGTCATCACTTCTGTTTCCTGTGGTTTCTGGGGGACTACAGAAAAAGCTACCAGTTGCCAGAGCCAAAGTAAGGTGCTGCACTCAGCTTGGTGGCATTTCTCTGTCCATCTGGTTATCTGAATGTGACATTAACTTTTAAACACCACATCCAATCAATACCAAAACGTCAGGGCATGTTCTCGGCTTTCATAGGGAGAGCCCTATTGATTTGGGTGAAAAGCCGTTGGCACTTAAAAACGTGCTCCTTGTTCTCTCTCTGGAGAGCTGTATAACACCCAGCCAGCAGTGGGGAGAGGAAAGAAAAGTGAAAGTGGTTTTGTGCCTTCCTCTCTCTTAGCATGCTGTGTCCTCAAAGCCTACTCCATGGTAAGTGCTGGGGGGGGGGTGGAAGAGAGAGAGCGTGAGCATGTATACCAGCCATCCATCTGTTCCTTCCAATCGGTGGGTGGGAAGGGAGAAGAAGAAGAGGCCGCACACAGAGCCTCTGGCATGGGGGGGAGGAGGAGTTTAGGAGGGCGTTAGAGTCCATGGCCGGGGGGAATGGGATGGGGGAAAATGGAGGCACACCCATCAGCTTTAACTGGGTCTGGGGTTGGTGGCAGCCATTAACAGGTTCCAGCATAAACACCACAAGCTTCATGCTTTCCGTGGTGTTTTTCTGTCAAGACATTTTTTCACCTTGCCATCGCAACCAGTCTCGCTCTCATCCATATCTCCTTGCTCCTGACAGATTTCTTTTCAGTCAGCCGAGAGGGGCCATTTTCAATGGCGCCAATTGTTTCAGCAGAGCCTGTTGGCTGGGACAGACTTCACCGGGGAATTCATCGCTATCCCGTCTCTCCTAGACTTCCCTTCCACAGCTACATTCTCTGTTGCCTGGGGCAGACAAGCCAAGAGTCCCCAAGCACCTTCCCAAAGGGTTCTTAAGCCTAGAAAACCATTTGCACTGAACGCTGCATAACACACAGCACTCTACCTACGGAGTGACGGGCCATGCCACCCATTAGCATTAAAACTTGCAGATGGCCACTTTAGTAGCCATCAGAGCAAAGATTAGGGGCCCGATCCAACTCTCATTGACATCAATGGGAGTCTTTCTACTGATATGACTGGAAGCTGGACTGGGCCCTAAATGCTCACCGTGGACTAAATAGATCTAGATTTGCCGCTGCATTTGGATTCTTTTGACTCCACCCTGGGCTGTTGCACCTCAGGCAGCCATGGAAAGAGGACCGCTCCCATAGCTGCCCTGTTGGCAGCAGCTTTGTAGGGAAGGCACACAATCAACACAACCTCCAGTCATCCTAAGCACCATCCTTCCCTGGCCAGCACTATTCGCTCTGGGTCTGCACTGGGCTGCTGTGAGATGGCCCAAGGAGGGAAAGCTGATGTTTCTTGTGCCACTGCAATAACGGGTCTTTCCTTCCCCAGGAGCCTAGTGCTAAAGTCTGCACTGTCTTCTGACAGAACCGAACCTCGAGTGAATCAGGCCAGGAGCTTATCTATAGAATCTGTCATGATTGTCTTAAAACAACAGCATGGGTCAACAAAAGGTAGCTGTACAATTAAAAGGGAGGAGCATTTGTGTCAGTCCATTTCTACTACAAAAGACAGCTTTAAAATCTGTCCCAGTGCACTTTGAGACTAAGGCCTTGCTTATAGCTCATCAGATTCTCCTTTGTTCAAACTTTGTAACGGAGAGCTCCTAGGACTACAGGGCAGGTAGAGTGATGAGCTATGCATCATGCAAGCAGGAACTGTGCAAGCTTCCCTAATGCACTCTATTAACACACTTGAGTCTTCTCTTCCAATCCTATACCACTCTCATGACAGGGAAAATCCATTACAGTATTAAAGAAAAGCCAAATTTAACATGCAGCTTGAAGTCAAACATCTATCCCGCACATGGCAAAAATTGCTTCTTCTACTGAAAGCTCTTTGTGCACAAAGAATGAGAGAGGGACAATGGGATTGCAGTGGGGTAGCTGAAAAAAGTGGCCATTGCATTTGCAAATCTGAGAGTGGGTGTTTAAGGTTTGCAGCCTGAATAATGTCAGAAATCCAACGAGATGACAGCTTTTTGGCAGCACAGCAATATTAGCTGTCTAGCAAAAACACAACCGCCGCAGTTCTGGTGTCATGGTCAAACAGTGCTAATTCATCTCACAGACCAAACAAACAACAAAGCAAAACAAAAGCAGAAGGTTCAAACAATATAAATTCTTCAGCATTTCAGACACAACCTCCTACAAAAAAACTCAAACATATTGTTGCAGTCAACTTCTGAACTTCCCAATTCGGTGTTGCCATTCTGGCAAATTGTAGCAGGAGAATCACCATATTTGATGTTTCCCTGAAAGCCCCAGCTTTATATGAGGGCAATTATGTGAGAATCTCAACTTTCTTTTAACATAGAATAAGTTTCTAGCCTTTATGGTTGCAGAGAAAGACTTCAAAACATGACCTGAGTGCACCCTAAAGGTGATTTTTCTGGGGGAGTGGGGAAGAGGATTTGGGGACACTTAGTGTTGTCAGTATTACTGACTGTGCAGGAGTATGGAATGATTTGGGGAAAACAGACACGCTTCCCCAGGAAATTAGGGGTATATCTACACTGCAGCTGCAGCTGCTCCATTGTAGTGCTATAATGTAGCCATTTACTACAGCGATGGAAGAGGTTTTTCCATTGTCAAAGTAAATCCACCTTGCCAAGAGGTGGTAGCTAGGTCAATGGAAGAATTATTCCAGCAACCTAGTGGTGTCTTCACTAGGGCTTAGGTCGGCTTAATTGCATCACTCAGAGCATGACATTTTTCGCAGCCCTGAGTGATGTAGTTAAGCCAACCTAATTTTGTAGCGTAGACCAACCATAGATGTGGCCTCAAACTCTTCTAGCCTCTGCAGATATTCTTACCCAGCTTCAAACTTACTCGACCAATCCTGCAGCATTGCCAAGATTGCATTCACTTTTTATGTAACACCAATTGTTATGAAACAACTTAGGAATTTACATGACACAGCAAGGCTTGGTCATGTTTTAAGGAAGTTAGAAAGATTTCCTGTCAGCACAATGCTTTACGGACCATATAAAATCAGTCGCTTAGTTTGTTTAATGAAGAAGTAAGAACATCAAAAACTGGAGAGAAACAGCTTATGAGAAAAGTGTATGAAGAAGTAATCAGATCAAGCAGCAGTTGGTGACTATGCATGTTTATATATATTTTCATTGAGAGGCCAGATGTTTCCAGACAGGAGTAAGTCTGAATTTTCAAGGTCTCTTGAAACTCATGTACATTTGGGATATATCTCAGTTAGTAGGAAAAAACAGAATCCTTACTAATGCCCCTTAAAACAAAATATATCCCCAAATATATGCTAGTAACTAGGTAACCCATTCATCCATTCTGTTTGGTTAGTAGGTTCAAGTACCTGAAGAAGACATCTGAAGCTCTATTCCAAGGGTTGCACCAAGATTTGTCTCCTCATTATTTAGAGCTATTTTCCTCAGGAGGTGGTATGTTTGGTGATTAAGACAGGGAGCCAGGATTCCAGATTTCTATCCTGGCTGGGGTTGGTCAAAAATTTTCCATCAAAACTGTATTTTTTTCCCAGTGGAAGACTAAACAAAATTTTGTGAGAAGTCTCTGCTTACCATAGAAAATTTCATTTGTTGTAGAAATACCGTGGCTGAAACCCAAAATATTTCAGCCTAAATTAAGTTGTGGTTCCTCATGGGAGTTGTAGTTTGCTTCTCATGTCCCATTTTCCTCTATGAACAGAGATCCCCAATTAAACTACATCTCCCACAATTCACCATCGTCAGGGAGTCCACAATGCTCAGCTTCCCCTAGCCTAGAGGAGAGACCAAGATACATTACAGGAGATGATGTTGAGCTGGGGAACCCAGGCTGCAGTAGAGATGAGGAGCAAACTAACTCCCATAAGGCTCAACAACTCATTTTCAGCCTAAATATTTCAATGTTTGAGTTTTTGGCAAAATAAATAAATAAAAGAAGTTTTCCATGGAAAATGTCAATGAAAAACCGTTTTGGTTTCCTTAATCAATAAAACATTTTCAGAGCTGCTCTAATCCTGGTTGTGACCCCAGTTTGCTGTGTGACCATTATCCTCTTGCTTGCGTGGCTGTGAAGCCACCATTAACCCTTCCAGACTCTGGAAAGATACAGTTTACAATAGGCCAAAAATGAGTACAGTTGAAGTTAATGAGATCTGCTCTGTCCAACGTCTCTGAGAATACAGCCATTTTTATTAGACATCTGAATCCATAATTAGGAACCTAACTTTGAAAACATGTTGGCCATAATATATATACACAGGATCTACAGATGCTGTTTTGATGTATACCGTAGATCTATTCCTGATCTTTTTGAAGTTAATGAATTTTGCCATTGAAATCAACAACTTCAAGTTTAGGTATAATTATATTTTCACAACAGCTGATCCAAAGATTTTAAATCACAACAGTTTTCTGTTGGAAAATGCCATTCCAAAGAAACCAACATTTTTCACCAATTCGTATAAATTTTGATAAAGTTTGCCATAGATTGAAATAAAATGTCAAAATGGAAAAATTGTTTTGGAAAATTTCACTTTGGAAAACATTCAGCATTTCAATATCTTTGTGTTAGCCTAGAATCATTTTTTCGAGGAAATGACTACTCCTCTAATGAGTACATTTTAATTTTTTTTTTGTTCAAACAGTTTCACTATAATATAAGCAAGAAGACAGTTTGATCTAAAAATAAGATGTTGCAATCCATACTAAGTACTAGCAGCCCATTATTGTATATTTTAATTTTTTTAAATCAAATCGCATATTCTAATTACATCATGATATGATGTCATATGAATTAACAGGACATGTACTATAATGCTGACAAGTTATAAAACAAGGAAAAATTAAATTGAAATAACATAGGTTTCGTAATGCTTCACAAGATTGGGTGAGCATTATTATCCCCATGTTGCAGATGGTGTGAGTGAAGAACAGAGGGGTTAAGTGACTTGCCCAAGTTCACATGGTACATTTTCAGCAGAGTCAGGCATAGAACCAAAATCTCCCAATGCTCAAGCCAAATTCTTAGTTCACCAGACCACAGTTGCCACCTCAGACTAGAAATAAGACACCAATTTTTAACAGTGATGGTAATTAACCACTGGTAAACTGCTGCAATTGTTGTCATAGATTTTCCATCACTGGGATTTTTTAAATCTAGATTGGGATTTTTTTACCTAAAGGATGCTGCAGTTCAAACAGGAATTACTTCAGGGGAAGTTCTATAGCTTGTCTTATGCAAACAGTCAGACTGGATGGTTCTATGAATCTTCCAACAAACTTTCACCAAAACCTTTTCAATGGCTTGCTAACATTTCAGTGAGACATTTTGATTGAGAGAGTTTCTTCCGTCTGATGTTTTAGACACCCTTTGACTTTGGAGGTGTGGTGGGCAGAAAATCATGTCACACTGCAAAAGCTGAAGAAGATCTCCCTTAGAGCAAATACATCTCAATTTTCTCAGTCCTACTGATTGCCTTGTTACTGTCCACCTGTACAAAGCACTTTTCACTGACACTTATCTTGCTCTGTCAAGATGGAGAAGATTATTTTGTAAGTAGTGAAAAGTCTGAGTGAAATTGCTTCTTTTTTTCCCCCCTATCAGACAGTATCTTTCTGTCACTGGTTAAGCTTTTTTCCATTTTCGCTGCCTCTGTAATAGGGAATCCTTTCTACCCTTTATGAAGAATATTCATCATTTCCTATATAACCTTTCAGTCATTTCTCTCTGTCTCTGTTACTAACAAGGTTCCCTCCAAACCATTTATCATGGGATGTATGAAACTTTCCTAAAGCTCTCTCTTGTCCAGAGCTATATCATTTAACTTTACAGGATGAAACAAAAGACACTAAAGACTGGGCCTCCTGAAATGCTTTTCCCCAATTCTAAGCGTTGGCCTTTTGACTGAAGTGCATTACCCATGAAGCATTTCATGGTATCAGAGCTATTTGCTTATCTATAGAGTTAAAGGAACCCATTTTTCTCCCAGGGGACACTTTTTCAAGAGCTTTCAAGTTCAGACATTTCTTCTGTAACAGTAACTAGTTTTAAGTGCACACTCTCTTCCTTTCCCTCCTACCCCTTACCCTCCCTCACTATAAAGAAAGTCTTTAATTTCTGACCCAAATGTATCCCTACTCTTGTACTCTTGTACTAAGCTCTCTGGAGCGGGGGACTGTCTTTTTGTTGTATGTCTGTACACTGTCTAGTACAGTCTGATATTCAGAGTAGGGGTTGGGATTTAGGGCTGCTTTCTTCCATTCTCATCTGGCACTCACCTGTTGGTGCTGGTCCAGCACAGGTTCACAAGGGGAAGGGGCTGGCATTCCTGTGTAGGGGTCAACAATAGTGTAACCGTATAAAGGAGACCTTGATCCTAATAGTGCTAGTGCCATTCTAACAAAGCAATTTTGTTTGTGGACACTCTAAAATCAATTTAAAACTGCCTTATATAGGTTTAGCTCCTACTTGTAACTAACAGGTACAAGCTAAACAACTATAAACTAGTTTCCTACCAATATAAGTTTGTCCATACAGGGTGCATATCACTTCAAGAAAGCAGTTTTTAAACCAATTTAAGTTAAACTTCTATGTGTAGATAAACCCTCCCTGTTACCTTATGCTCCTGACTCTCTATGTTGCATCCACCTGTCGTCTCGTGTCTTACACAGAGCTTGTAAGCTCTCTGGAGTGGGGGACTGTCTTTTTGTTATATGTCTGTACACTGTCTAGCACAACGAGGCCCTGAGCCGTAGCATTCAGCCACAATTTGCTACCTATCCTCAAGATGTGATGCACGTTTCCCAGAGTGTAAAACATGTGACGGCAACCCTTCTAGCATCACTTGGAAAGGTGCCATTACATTCAAGGGGAAAGCAAACCTGAGGAGTGCCAGCATACCTACATTGCCATCTGCTTCTGTTTGATGGCACAGGAATATAAGTAGTAACATTTTAAAGGTATCTAGCACCACCTTAGACGTCACCTCTGAATTTAGCTCTATGTGTAGATCCATACAGCCATGAAAGGAATAGCATTTTAAAGTTAATACAGTACATGCAGCCTTGATTTTGTTTCCCCAGTTACTTTCATTTTCCAAGCCTCATAAACTTAGGGCAGGGGTGGCCAACCTGCGGTTCCGGAGCCCCGTGCGGCTCTTCAGAAGTTAATATGCGGCTCCTTGTCTTGGCACCGACTCCAGGGCTGGAGCTACAGGCACCGACTTTCCAATGTGCCGGGGGGTGCTCACTGCTCAACCCCTGGCTCTGCCACCGGCCCTGCCCCCCACTCCACCCCTTCCTGCCCCCTCCCCTGAGCCTGCCCTGCCCTCCCTCCTCCCCACCTCCCCCTCCCCGAGCCTCCTGCACACCACAAAACAGCTGATCAGCAGGTGTGGGGAGAAAGGGGAAGGCGGTGATCGGCAGGGCTGCCGGTGGGCGGAAGGCGCTGGGAGCAGGGGGCGGGGGGAGCTGATGGGGGGCTGCTGATGTATTACTGTGGCTCTTTGGCAATGTACATTGGTAAATTTTGGCTCCTTCTCAGGCTCAGATTGGCCACCCCTTACTTAGGGGATTAAAGGCCTTTTCCCACCTACAGGTGGGGTTTTCCTCAAGCACATCCCTCTTTCACAGGCTATTGTTTTTACTTCCCAATGGACTGATCAAAGTAATCAAAGAATTTGGCATACTCCTTTCTCCCCAAATTCTCTTTCATACATCAGTGAAAGCCCATACATCTTATATTCATTCATTAAGAGAACTGCCTGGCCTTCCTTTCTTAGTTCCTCACAGATACTACGCAGCCAACAATTCTATTAACACCCTTTTTCACATGAGAAAAAATAACATCCTTTCAGCTTTTTACAGATCTTCAGACAGAAATGCTGCCTCTAACAGAGCCTTCTCCATATTTGAAACTAGAGCAGAAGACATCTCATCCTAGCTAATTTGCTTTTCCTATTCTTCTCCCTTCATCGTTTGCAGACTGGGTTTCTTTCAGTAATTCAAAAAATGCTTCTTGGAAGCCCGTTTCAGTTCTGAAATTCCTTTAGTCAGCCTAGGAAGCAACCATATGGGCAGCTGCAAGCAACCACACAACTACTGATGAAGAGAAAGCCCAGAATTACCAAAATAAAAGCATGGAGGGAGAGAAGTTGCTTGTTGCTAGCCACGTCTAAGAAATTTATATGGTCTCCATCACCATATTTTGTGACCATTACACAATCTTTATCCTCATAACATCTCTGTGAGGTAGGGAAAGTGCTAGTATCTTAATTTTACAGATGGGGAACTAAGGTATGGAGAGACTAAGTGACTGGCCCAAGGTTGCACAGGAAAATCCTGTGGGAGGACGGGGAATTGAACATAGGTCTCCCAAGCCCTAGAATAGCACTTACACCACGGACCCATCCTTTCTCTCCAAGGAGCTACTTTTTAAAAGCAGTAAGAAGTATCTGTTCTTTGTTAAATTATAAAAACGTGCATGGGCAAAAAGAAAGAGAAAGGGGAGATTTAAAGAGTAATTGTGAAAGAAACCAAAGAAAGTAAACAGACACTTGTTAAAACAACCTTCCAGAACTTTAATGCTGATGTTTAGTTGTTGTTTTTTTAATTCAGCTGCTGCTTTGGATCTTGTATAAGTGTTTTCTTGGGGGTATTTGTGGTTCTGGTGAATGGTAATGAGATACAACCACTAGGTCACTGGTTTTAATCTAGCTCAGAGTAGTGGGCTCAGTCCTGTTCCTAGTGGAAAGATATCTACATCATTGCGCCCTTGGGTATCCTAACACGAGAGTATAAGGAGTGAATGAGACAGAACCATCCTGTAATCCCTAGTGGTGCATCCATTCAGGGCAGTCTCAAATGTGGGGTTTGTGGCAGGGATGCTGTTCATTGCTGCTGTCCCAGTTCTGTAGATAAGTAGCCAAATGCCTTTTGTCCACACTAATTTCATTTTAAAAGTGTTCTCCCTGGCTAAATCCATAGGAGCTTCTAATTACACCAACCACGGAAATTAACTCATGAAATAAAGAGGACAGAAAAGAGACGTGGAAGCATGGCTGACCAGAGCTGACAGTTGTCTAGAAGAAATATAAGGCTCCAATGACATAAGTGGGAGCAGAAACAGGGTCATTCTTGGTAAAGAGCTTTAGGATCCTCCGAGATGAAAGGCACTATACCAAGTACAAGTGTAATGCATGACAGTATTTTTTTAATTGAAGCAGACACCGAAAGGCTAGTTTTCAACTTAGGAGCTGAGAAACAATCTGACAAAAAAACTGAAAAATGTGGCTTAGGGTTAGAAGTGGAAAGTTGTTCTGTATATGCAGGACTCACTATTTTTCAGACACAACAAATACTTGAGGATACCATTTTAAGACTAAATGAGTCAGCACACAACACTGAATTCTGGGCCTCTGTTCTGGTGCCCATCATGGAGCAACTGAGGAGTTTCCCTGACCTAGGCCAGTCGTTGAGTGGTGCAAAGCTTTCATGTTAACCACCTCTACCCCTTCAAGCAGGGGCATGCCAGCAACAGAGTAGAGCACACACAGTATTCCACCAAATCCTTGGCTGATTCAGTGGCTAGTTGCAGTGAGTGTGTAACTTAGGGCAGCCCTAAGACTGTTCCAGTTTACATTGGCCTAGGTTTAAGGGAACAAAAAGGATGTAAACTCAGCTGAGGACTGTGTCCAATGATGGATTCTAATGGCATTCCCATTTGAATGGGTAGATGCTGTGAAACATAAGATGGAATCATCCTTCAATAGAAGGAATCATCCCAATAGTTTGAACCAAGATTGTTAAGAAAACAGCAGTTTTATAACTACAGATTCAGGGACAGACTGCAGCTGCTCTTTATGTAGGTGAATGGGAAGGAGAAAACACTCCCCTTGCACATCCAGTGCAGGAGGAGGCCAGAATCCTAGAGTTTCTGCTACTGGAGCATATACGTGCTGGGAAATCAAACTGCTTAGAGATGCTGCCAAACTTCACCCCCCAAAAGGCATGTTGCTCTTCAGGACGAAGGCTATGGCTCCACCCTCCTCTCACACCGGCTGGCCATTTGTGGGCCAAAAGTCAAAGGGCGCCTCTGTGCCTTCTCTACTAAGTCTGAAGGCATTCTGCCTTCAGCTGACCTCCACAGAGACCTGGGTGCAGTATCTATCTTGTACCACTTTTAAGAAATTGGAACCTCCAGGCCCCAGGACCAGCACTGACCCCCACACCTCCTGTCATATTTCCCCAGTGGCTAAAGGACACTGGCCACAAAGCTCCACCCTTGTGAGTATCCTGGTTTAGAGTTTAATCTTTCAGGAATATGCAATAGTTGCAATAAGCAATGAAGTAAGCACAGAC
Organism: Caretta caretta; assembly: GCF_965140235.1. NCBI lineage: Eukaryota > Metazoa > Chordata > Testudines > Cheloniidae > Caretta > Caretta caretta. The sequence continues at coordinate 116,216,131 of NC_134212.1, read as the reverse complement.
TTTGCAGAAGGATGTCTAAATCAAATATGTTTTACTTATAGACAAACTATAAGAGATTGATAGATCCATACAAAAATAGTAAACAATTGTATGCAAAAAACCTGACTCAGTTTCCCAACCACTCTCAAGCGTTCTTTGGGATTTGGTCAGTGTCTTTTCAGTGTCACAAGCATGACACTTCTCTCCCGCTTCCTTTCTCCAGCCTAGTCTTGCCTTCTTGTTCTTATTGGTGAGCCCACTAATAAGAGTGGACCTTGTCCTTTTAGAACTTCCAGTCCCATCTGTCATGTGAGCTACCTGGGCAGCTGCAAAGCCTCCCATTAGGTAATCAAGGTCCCCTGTCAGGTGATCTGTTGCTTGGTTACTTCCCACCTGGAGTCCAGACTGGAAGAACTATTTTCTTGCAGCTTTGGCCACGCTCTTTCACATAACCAGTTTATTGCCAGGGCAAAGTCATTCTGTGGTAATGACCCTTCATTGCTCAGCATTGTTTACCCTGTGTTGACACCCCTGGGAATTTCAGTCCAAGGGGAAGATAAAAATACAACAAGGAAGACACAGGACAATGTTACAACGAAATGGACGCTCACAAAACAAAATGGAGTTTGATATGAACACATACAGATATACACTTAATCATCATGCCCCCATTTTATGGATAAGACAGAGAGAGATCATGTGACTTGCCTGATATCACTCAGGATATCTGTGGCAGAGGCAGGAATTGAACCTAGTTCACCTAAATCTCTATTTAAGGCCTTAACCACAAGATCATCATCGTATATAGGTTAATACACATTTGCAGGTCTTTTCCTTCTGACCTTTTTTTTGCCCCGTTTGTATTTCATCATCATCATGACAACTTCCTTAATAATAAAGTCAAACTAACTATATTAATATAGCCATGGGAGAACAGACAAACCTGGAACTGAAGTGAAGTCTTTTGAGTTTGTTCTGAGCTGACTCATGGAATGCTTTGCAGCCTGCAGAATGTTAACTGAAACAAGGAATACAGTCTGCTAGCTCTTTTTAATTGCCAGTGAACAAAAGAGAAGACAAACACTTAGAGAAACAAATGATATAAGCAATAAGGGCTAGGGGGAAATGATTTGGGAAAGGGCAGCCATTCTTTCTCGTCACAGATGATCAGAGTTGAGTAGGTAGAGCCCCCCAGGCCTTGTCTGTCAGAGTTCAGAGAGATGTTCCTTTGAAGAAAGTTTAAACTTGCACAGCATGACAATAATAATCAGTCAACAGACAGTGCCTATTGCACTTTATCAAATCAGAGCGTACTAATGGGTCTGCACGGAGGCTTTCAAAAAAAAAAAAACCCAGCATTAAGATCAATAGCACAGAAAAGTGTTAATGATAGCCCTTAAAACTACTTGTTACATACTTAGTCACTTCCTGCAAACACAAGCTGGAACAATGATCTGTTTTTAAAAAGTCATTTAAAATGCAGGGAAATATAAAAAATGTTAAGTGTCTGAGGATTTTTAATGGAATATTTCTGCAGCTGGGTCATCAGAGATGTGTACATGGGGGCATTAGTGAACTAGGAAATGGAGGCCAGACTGTAAGGTTCTCTGGTTTTTGTCAAGCATCTCTTTGCTAGGGTCATAAGTCCCAGCAGAAATTGGCTTTGAGATGATGATCTATTCACCTGCTCCATATTAAGTGGAAGGACAAGATCAGAAATGAGGATATTCATGGCTGAAATCAACAAGTGCCTCCAACAGCACTGGTTCAGTTTCCCTGGCTTTCTTGCTATTGTAACTCCCCTTTCCTCCCTGGGTTACTCCTGAGCAGGCAACACTCACCTGTGTGCCAGGGCACCTGATGTTGTTGACATTAAAGGAGACCCTGAGTATCCCAGTGGTGATGTTGGATAGGGAATCCTCTATTTACCCTCTGCTGCAATCCCTTTACTTCTAAAGGAATTTAAAATGGGCAGTGCCTCCATCTGGCTGGCCCCTGTACATACTCAATGGTGTGCCTTGGGAACCTCCAGGAATAAACCTATTCTAATAATAAATAATATAATCTGTGGCATGGCGTAACTCAGAAACACCAATTATAAATAATATACATCCCATATATTTAAATTAGCGTTAGTACACCTTTACTTGACAACTTAAAGAAACAGGATATTAAATGTCACTACTAATTTTAATCCACAGAGGGCAATTGAATAAAATCAATTAACAAATACAATATACAGTAATAAATTAAACATATCAAACTGGCATTTACACTGCCACCGCTTACCCCACCCCGGAGTGTACACTCCGCTGGATTTCAGAGTCCTGGACGCTTGCTTGCGTGGACGCGCTGGAAGACCTGCGGCTGGAGACAGCACTCAGTTGGTTCTGTGTATCAGTCCGGCCAAGGCAGCAAGCTGCACAACCCCTCTGATGATTGGAGCTGGCCCCACCAGAGGTCAGCAGCTCTGGGTCCTTGTTCGGTGGGAAGATCACTCTGCCTCTTCTCAGACTCAGTCTCTCTGCTGTGCCCTTTCCCTTGCAAGCAGTTTCCCAAACCACGGTGGGGGTTACTCACAGTCCTTCACCGCAGGCCCACCTCGGTCAGCTCTAGGCACAGCAACAGTCTCCACCCTGGCTCCAGTGAAGCCACCAACAGCCTCTGGGGCTCCCTGCTCGATCAAAGCCCCAGCCCGCGCTCAGCAGGCGCTTCTGGCTTCCTAGCAGCAGCACCTGGTAGGGACAGAGCTTCACACTAGCAATCTCACTCCTTGTCCCAAAAATGGAGGCCACTGCCTGCCCTCTCCCTGCACTGCCTGGAAGAGCAAGTGGCTGACTCTTTCTCCAAGGCATCATGGGAGTTGCAGTCTCTAAGGCTAAATTGCAGCACACGGGATCTTCCTAACTGGAACACTCCCAATAAAGTTCAGAGGCCCCTCTAGTGAAGGGTACCTACACTACGGAAACATTATAAGGATGGAGGACAGACTAATTACAGAGCCTGTTTACCAAGGAATGGCACTAGCTGGCTCGCAATCAAGTGGTTGCCGAAAGCTTCAGTGGTGTGATAAGAGCACCAAATGGAATATCCAGCCAGTCCACCTGAAGGTTCTAGCTAGAGATCCATCCAGGTAGTGCGCAATCTGCAAGAAGACTATATCCCTTTGTGATTTGCCTGGTGGATGATGATCTGCAAAGCTGAATCTTCAGTCAGATCTTCCATTTGGGGGCATAAAAGTGGGTACTGACTGAGGCCCGTGAACCAGGCAGACTGCAACATAAGTTGGGACATTTCTGTGGCTGTGCATGTGGTTAAGACCAGGGTGCTAACACAGACATCTTTCCTTAGCTGCTAATAGAGATCAAATGAGTAAACCCTGCGAGAGCCCTGTGAAGTCATCCATATTATACATATACATACAAGTTATACATATTTCAGAGATGTATAAGCTAAGGCCTGAGGAAGTCAGACCCACATTTTCAAAACTGATTTCCAGTTTTGAGTGCCTCAGTTTATGGATGTGCAACTTTAAACTTCTAAGTTCTTTACCTGAGCTCACAAAGCATGTCCAGTAGAAGAGCCAGGAATAGAATCCAGGAATCCTGACAGCCTATATCTTACCCTATTTACTAGGCTACACCCTCTGGTTAAAAAACTGGAAGTACCAAGATGTTTGCCAATCAGCATTCCTATGAATCATCTTGCATTTATGCCACTTTCCTCCTCCTTTCATCTGTTTTGTCTTTTTAAGACTGTAAGCAATTCACAGCAGGGATAATGTCTCCCATGTGTCGGTATAGCACCCACCGCATTATTTTGCATATTGCAGTAGCACACACAAATAACAGCCAGAGTCAGATTTGGGGTGAGATGAGGGAAGGATAAAAAAATAGGACATAAAAATGAGTGATGGGAACCAAAAGGTATGGATAGGAGTCTGAAGTTTACAGATCTCCAGCCAAGAATGCAGCACTTTCCTACCATTTTGAGTGTTTTAACCTTTTACCATGGTTGTAATAAATGCCTCCTGTTTAAACATTCATTACATAATCTATGTTTGCTCATCTTGAAATATTTTATTCAAACTCTTGCGAGCAAAGAAAAGTTGTACTGAAGATGACTAAATTGGCAATGAAGCAGCAGTGGCAGCTCTCACCCATTCATTCCCAGCACATTGAGAATTTAACAGGAACATAATATATCTCCCAGTCATTCTTTCTTATCCTGTTGTATTACAACCTCAGCAAATTTATTCCATGTAGTAATAATTGCCACAAGCACCTTGTTCAATAAAAGCATTCGTAAGGATTTCTTTTCAGAATGAACATAAGAATCCCTGAATCCTGTATTATGACCAATGCACAGAATAAAAATTCTCAGAGATTAAATTCAAACTACTGTGAGTCATTTGACAAAGGCAATGGAATGTATTTGCTTAAGCAGAACTCTCTGGTTTATGGCAGGTATCATCCCAATTAAGCACCTGTCTGATTATGGGAGAAAGTTCTTTTTATATCCTAAGAGGATATAAGGGGAGCAGTGGGGGCAAAAGACCTAACTGGCTTCAAGACTGAGTTTGATAAGTTTATGCAGGGTAGCTATGATAAGACTGCCCACAATGGCAGGTAGCCAATCTGCGACTGCTAGCAGCAAATATCTCCAACAGCTGGAGACGGGACACTAGATGGGGAGGGCTCTGAGTTACTACAGAGAATTCTTTTCTGGGTGTCTGGCTGGTGGGTCTTGCCCGCATGCTCAGGAGTCTAACTGATCGCCATGTTTGGGGTCAAGAAGGAATTTCCCTTCAGGCCAGATTGGAAGAGATCCTGGGAGTTTTTCATGGTCCTCTGCAGCCTGGGGCACAGGTCACTTGCAGGATTAAACTAGTGTAAATGGTGGATTCTCTGTAACTTGAAGTCTTTAAACCATGATTTGAGGACTTCAGTAACTCAGAGAGAGATTAGGGTCTATTACAGGAGCAGGTGGGTGAGTTTCTATGGCCTGCGATGTGCAAGAGGTCAGACTGCTGACCTGGCCATTAAAAGTCTGATCGGCGGTGCAGTGGGGCTAAGGCAGGCTCCCTGCCTGCCCTGGCTCTGTGTGGTTCCTGGAAGCAGCCGGCATGTCCCTGCAGCTCCTAGGCACAGGGGCGGCCAAGGAGGCTTTGCGCTCCACCCCCACCCAAGCTGCGGAGGCAGAGCCTGCCAGCGAGGGCAGTGCACATGGAGACCCCTGGCTGCCCCTAGGGGCCACAGGGACATGCTGGCTGCTTCCAGGAGCTGCCTGAAGTAAGCACTGCCCAGAGCCCGCACCCCGAACCCTCTTGCACACCCCAACATCCTGCCCCAGCCCAGAGCCTCCTCCCACATTCCGAGCCCTTTCGCCCCAGCCCGGAGCCCCCTCTTGCACCTCAAACCCCTCATCCCCAGCCCCACCCCAGAGCCCGCACCCCCAGCCAGAGCCCTCACCTCCTCCCACACTCCAACCCCCTGCGTCAGCCCGGTGAAAATGAGCAAGAGAGCGAGGGTGGGGGAAAGCGAGCAACAGAAGGAAGGGGGATGGAGAGAGTGGGGGAGGGGCCTCGGAGAAAGGCTTGGGCAGGGGTAGGGCCTTGCGGGAGGAACAGGACAAGGTTGTTTGGTTTTCTACAATCAGAAAGCTGGCAACCCTAGTTCAGAGTAAGATATGTTATGCCTACAAAACATACTTAAGCAACAAAATGGTGCTCTGTGATTTACACTGCTTACAGTCAGGGGAGTATGAAATGAAACAATGTTGCCAAGAGCAAGATTCCGCACCTATTGCATTGAAGGGTTTCATTGAAATCAGTGACTAACCTAAGTCATTTCTTCCTATATGCATTGCTTTGCGAATCTAATAGGATCACTTCAGTCTCCTAAAGGGGGAGTGTGATTCAGTTGCCTTCCAAGTTGGGACCTAAGCATCTGAGGATTTTGTCCTTTTCATCCCCACACACACTACTGGTCATATTGTAAATGTGACACATACTTTGATGATCCCACAGATTTTAATAAGACTACTTCAGGGAGTAGCTGCTAACCAACATGAGCTAGAGGGTCACAATACAGCCATATGTCACTTTAATACTGAATGTCAGGACTTCAACCCCAATCAACAGCTTTAGTTTTATATTTGTTCTGTAAAAGAAATGGGCCTTCCTTTCATATATACTTTGAGGAGAATTTCCTTCCCCCGGCTTGTGAAATATGGGAGCACTGAGGCAATGGTCAAGTACAGAACCACAAGCTAAGTCTCTAGGGCTTCAAGACTAATATAACTGGTTATCAAGCAAGAAATGCCTGAGTAAGGTTTTAGACTGAGATTTGTGGCTGACTTGTGATACTTAGGGTGAAACCCTGGCCTCACAGAAGTCAGAAGTTACCCTTCTTAAAGCCCCAACCCTTAGAAGCATAGGCTTAGGTGGGATTCCTCAACTTTCATTAGTATCCCCGCTGCCCCTGCAAAAAAAAAGCTTGAAAACCCATGGCCTGAGTGCACCCTAACAGCCCAAACAGAGAAGTCAAATCAAAGTACACAACTTTAAAAAAACTTCATGATTTTTTAGCACTTGACTCCTGATTTTTAAACACCCAGGCTTGGCAAGACTGTTTCTACTACTCCAGTTCCTTATCTACACAGCTCTATTAGAGATCAAAACCAGACAACACTGACCTTTAAAGGTGGATTTCAGCCTGGTCCTTAAATGTAAACCAAAGAGGAAGATTTTTTGAAGCTTAAATATAAGTTTGTCCTTATCTCCCCTCCTCCCACCATACTCAGTTGTCTCCCTTAGGTATTTACATACCCCTCACTACCATAGTATCTGAGCATGTCACACTTCTTAATGCATCTTCACTGGACCATCTTTCTTCTAAAATTATTTACCCCAGTTTCCTTAAACTGCCCTGCTTTATAATATCTAGAAGGAATTACCTACTGACCTTGGCTGGCCCACCCGTCCTTCCCTGGCAATTTCTGCACTGAAGTTGTGTGGTCTTTCCTCTGCTGAGGGAGAGCATGTGTGAATCCTCTCCTTCCCAGCCAGACACTGTTATTTACAGTTGTTTTAAGGGTTCTGCTTATACCATTCCACACAAAAGTGAGTGGCTTAAAAATGTAACTGGTTTCAGAAAACTACACCCAGGCAGCAGACTGTTCTCTCTCCAGCCTACTCCTTTGCACCCCCATTTTACTGGTACACTTACAGAAAAGCCACTTTAGGAAATGAGGACAGAGGTACATGGCATTTTTTTCTGCTTCCTGCAAAGCTTCTATTGCTATTATGGTGTAATTTCTTTGTCTGGATTATGTCATCTAGTTTTTGGTGTCTCCAGTCTCTTTTTCTCTCTCTTTACTTATGGAAGTTATAGTTCCTTCCCCTGCTTCACATTTTCATCCATTCACTCTTTCCTAGTTTCTCTCTCTTTCTCCTCCTCTGTCCCTATGGCTAGAAAACACTTTCCCTCACTAACTTCACAGCCATCTACTCCCTGCATTCACTCACCCAGCTCCTTCAGTCTCAGCTACCTCATTGTCTCATCACAGTCCATAGCTGTTGGTCATTTGGAAACAGTGATAATTTCCCCCTTTGGGATGATTTTTTTAATCCTGGCTTCCCTTTGCACCTGCATACAACTGTGGGTGAAACTATTTGCAGATGGAAGTGAGGGCCTGGCAAACATCTATCTCTGTCAGTTAGAATCGAGATTTTTATACCACTCGTCACTGTGGTATCAGAGGCCCCTGCAACCTTAACTATTAAACATCTAACTACTTGACTACATCTACGGTTCATTACTTTGATGGCTATATGACCTCATTTGTACACATATATCACTGTGCTTCCTAAACTACACTCACAATTATTTGTGGGCATGGCAAATAACAAAGAGGACAGGTTATTGATACAAAGTAATCTGGATTGTTTTGTAAACTGAGTGCAAACAATATTTGTTTTAATACAGCCAAATGCAAATATATGCATCTAGGAACAAAGAACACTGGCCATACTTACTGGAAGGAGGACTCTATTCTGGGAAGCAGTGACTCTGGAAAAGACTTGGGGGATCATGCTGAATAATCATCAGGAAGTTTAGACTTGAAATTAGACAAAGGTTTCTAACCATCAGAAGAGTGAAGTTCTGGAACAGCATTCCGAGGGAAGCAGTGGGAGCAAAAGACCTATCTGGCATCAAGATTAAATTCGATAAGTTTATGGAGGAGATGGTATGATGAGAGAACATGATTTTGGCAATTAATTGGTCTTTAACTATTCGTGGTAAATAGGCTCAATGGCCTGTGATGGAATGTTAGATGGGATGGGATCTGAGTTACTACAGAGAATTCTTTCCTGGGTATTTGGCTGGTGAATCTTGCCCACATGCTCAGGGTTCAGCTGATCGCCATATTTGGGGTCGGGAAGGATTTTTCCTTCAGGGCAGATTGGAAGAGGCCCTGGGGGGTTTTCGCCTTCCTCTGCAGCATGGGGCATGGGTCACTTGGTGGAGGCTTCTCTGCACCTTGAAGTCTTTAAACCATGATTTGAGGACTTCAATAGCTCAGACATAGGTGAGAGGTTTATTGCAGGAGTGGGTGGGTGAGATTCGGTGGTCTGCATCGTGCAGGAGGTCAGACTAGATGATCAAAATGGTCCCTTCTGACCTTAATATCTATGAATCTATGAATTTATGCTGTGGCCAAAAGGGCTAATGAGAACCTTTATTAACAGGGAATCTTGCATAGGAGTAGGGAGGTCATTCTACCTCTGTATTTGGCACTGGTTGACCTCGACTAAAATACTGTGTCCAGTTCTGGTGTCCAAACTTTAAGAAGGATATTAATAAGTCAGAGAGGTTCAGAGAAGAGCCACAACAGTGGTTAAAGGATTGGAAAACATGCCTCATAGTGAGACTCCAGGATCTCAATCTGCTTAGCTTAACCAAAGAAGGTTAAAGGGTGACTTGATCACAGGTTATAAGTACCTACATGGGTAGCAAAACTTTGATAATGAACTCTTCAGTCTAGCAGACAAAGGTGCAACAAGATCCAATGGCTGGAATTTCAGGCTAAACACACTGAGACCAGAAATAAGGCACAAATTTGCAACAGTGAGGGTTATTAACTTCTAGAACAACTTATCAAGGGATGTGGTTGATTCTCCATCACTGGTAAATTTTTAAATCAAGATTGGATATTTTTTCTAAAAGGTCTGTTCTAAGAATTATTTTGGAGGAAATTCTATGGTCTGTATTATATAGGAGGTCAGATTAGATCACAGTGGTACCTTCTGCCCTTATAATTTGTGAGTGACTAAAAGAGGGGCTGAGTAAAGTGCCCTTTAAAATCAAACCCTTTATATCTCCTCTTAAAAGCAGTAACTTCAACTTGATTTACAATTGTCAATCTCCCCATAAAAGACTTAGAGCCTCACATGAAGGATGTTATCTAAAGGTCAGCTGCACAGATTTGCTTTGCAATTGAGCTACCTCCTGTACAGAATTCAACACTAAATCTTGCATTGAATTTCTAGATTTATATTAATCCCATAAAGAGTTTTCTAAAATGTAAAACTAATTTAGAAACCTAATTTACAGGAAGTGATATGTAAAGGGCTGACTGGTGAATAATGATAATAAAAATTTACACTAAATAAGTAGTACAGTAAGTTGCATATATAAACAACCATGATGATACTAAAACTTTCCCCAGAGATAGTTGCACAGTTTGTTCTCAAATTTACTAATGTATGGCTATTTTTGCTACTATTTATGAAACATACAATCCAGACTGATGTTAATGGCAACATTTATGTTTATTTGAATGGGTATAAAATCTGTCTCATAACATATTTATGCCATAATGATTTTTTGGGCCTCTCTGCATTGATTCTCCCTGGTACTCTGCTTCACTATCACACAGGAGGTACAGACTAGTGAAATAACCCTAGCTCTGCATGCCCCCCTCACAGAATAGGGCAGAAAATGGTTTATCTATCCCTTGAATATTTTCAAGATTTTGAGTTTTTTTCCCTGTTTTAAATTGGGATGAAAAGTCCAAATCTCAACCATTTTTGTGAACCAAAAACATGAACAAAAATTGCTTTGGGCCAAAGTGTTTCATTTCAAAAGTTTCAAAATGTTTCATTTCAATTTTGACCTCCCTTTAACCTCTCCAAAGTCCAATTAGATTAAATTTCCAATTTGAAAAGATTTTTTTATTTTGTTTTGTTTTGATAACTGGAAATTTTGTTTTGAAAGTGTCAAAATAAAATATTTTGACAATTTCAAATGTATTTAAACATTTCTTCAAGTCAGGAGATGTGCTGAAACAGATCCTGATTCATAAACCTTTTTGATTTTGACTGATCACATGTTTTTGATGACCAAATGTTTTGTCAAACAATTCCCGACTGGTTTTATTGTGCTAAGAGCCAGCATAAGAGTTCTGGGCCAGATCCTCAATATACCTTTGAGTACCTGGGACCCTGTGCTTCCCCACCCCCTTCCCAGATCACAGAACAGGGGACATATTAGAGGTAGGTGATTTTTAAGGGAAAGAAAAGCCTTGACTGTCTTTACATCAGGCAGATATTCCTCTGCAAAGTAGATTTAAGTGTCCTTTGCTCTATTCAAGTCATGTAAATGGGATTTAACAGTAAGGCAGATTGAGCCATATATTTGTAAAACTCATACATATACAATTACTATATATAGCTATTTTTATTAATACCAAAGCCTCAGAGAGAAACTTTATCACCCTTTCCATACAGCAGAGAAAGCTGCAACTCCCACTGTACTCACAACTCATATGTATAAGTATTTAGCCAAAGGGGGGAACATCCAACCCTTACCAGGTTTCAGAGTAACAGCCGTGTTAGTCTGTATTCGCAAAAAGAAAAGGAGTACTTGTAGCACCTTAGAGACTAACCAATTTATTTGAGCATGAGCTTTCGTGAGCTACAGCTCACTTCATCAGATGTATACCGTGGAAACTGCAGCAGACTTTATATACACACAGAGATCATGAAACAATACCTCCTCCCACCCCACTGTCCTGCTGGTAATAGCTACCCAAGATCCATAAACCTGGAAATCCTGGGCGCCCCATCATCTCAGGCATTGGCACCCTGACAGCAGGATTGTCTGGCTATGTAGACTCCCTCCTCAGGCCCTACGCTACCAGCACTCCCAGCTACCTTCGAGACACCACTGACTTCCTGAGGAAACTTCAATCCATCGGTGATCTTCCTGATAACACCATCCTGGCTACTATGGATGTAGAAGCCCTCTACACCAACATTCCACACAAAGATGGACTACAAGCCGTCAAGAACACTATCCCCGATAATGTCACGGCTAACCTGGTGGCTGAACTTTGTGACTTTGTCCTTACCCATAACTATCTCACATTTGGGGACAATGTATACCTTCAGATCAGCGGCACTGCTATGGGTACCCGCATGGCCCCACAGTATGCCAACATTTTTATGGCTGATTTAGAACAATGCTTCCTCAGCTCTCGTCCCCTAAAGCCCCTACTCTACTTGCGCTATATTGATGACATCTTCATCATCTGGACCCATGGAAAAGAAGCCCTTGAGGAATTCCACCATGATTTCAACAATTTCCATCCCACCACCAACCTCAGCCTGGTCCAGTCCACACAAGAGATCCACTTCCTGGACACTACAGTGCTAATAAACAATGGCCACATAAACACTACCCTATACCGGAAACCTACTGACCGCTATTCCTACCTGCATGCCTCCAGCTTTCACCCTGACCACACCACACGATCCATCGTCTACAGCCAAGCTCTGCGATACAACCGCATTTGCTCCAACCCCTCAGACAGAGACAAACACCTACAAGATCTCTGTCAAGCTTTCTTACAACTACAATACCCACCTGCAGAAGTAAAGAAACAGATTGATAGAGCCAGAAGAGTTCCCAGAAGTTACCTACTACAGGACAGGCCTAACAAAGGAAATAACAGAACGCCACTAGCGGTCACCTTCAGCCCCCAACTAAAACCCCTCCAACGCATTATTAAGGATCTACAACCTATCCTAAAGGATGACCCAACACTCTCACAAGTCTTGGGAGACAGGTCAGTCCTTGCCTACAGACAGCCCCGCAACCTGAAGCAAATACTCACCAACAACCACATACCACACAACGGAACCACTAACCCAGGAACCTATCCTTGCAACAAAGCCCATTGCCAACTGTGCCCACATATCTATTCAGGGGACACCATCACAGGGCCTAATAACATCAGCCACACTATCAGAGGCTCGTTCACCTGCACATCCACCAATGTGATATATGCCATCATGTGCCAGCAATGCCCCTCTGCCATGTACATTGGTCAAACTGGACAGTCTCTACGTAAAAGAATAAATGGACACAAATCAGATGTCAAGAATTATAACATTCATAAACCAGTCGGAGAACACTTCAATCTCTCTGGTCACGCAATCACAGACATGAAGGTCGCTATCTTAAAACAAAAAAACTTCAAATCCAGACTCCAGCGAGAAACTGCTGAATTGGAATTCATTTGCAAATTGGATACTATTAATTTAGGCTTAAATAGAGACTGGGAGTGGCTAAGTCATTATGCAAGATAGCCTGTTTCCTCTTGTTTTTTCCTACCCCCCCCCCCAGATGTTCTGGTTTAACTTGGATTTAAACTTGGAGAGTGGTCAGTTTAGATGAGCTATTACCAGCAGGAGAGTGAGTTTGTGTGTGTATGGGGGTGGGGGGGATGTGAGAAAACCTGGATTTGTGCAGGAAATAGCCCGACTTGATTATGTAAAGAGTTGTCACTTTGGATGGGCTAGCACCAGCAGGAGAGTGAATTTGTGTGGGGGGGGTGGAGGGTGAGAAAACCTGGATTTGTGCTGGAAATGGCCCACCTGATGATCACTTTAGATAAGCTATTACCAGCAGGACAGTGGGGTGGGAGGAGGTATTGTTTCATGATCTCTGTGTGTATATAAAGTCTGCTGCAGTTTCCACGGTATACATCTGATGAAGTGAGCTGTAGCTCACGAAAGCTCATGCTCAAATAAATTGGTTAGTCTCTAAGGTGCTACAAGTACTCCTTTTCTTTTTGCAACCCTTACCAGAGAGTTTAAAGTCCACATTAATTACAGAGGTCTGAGAAGAATCTAACTGACAGAGCAAACAAATATTACAAGCATCTCCATCCAAGTGTCCTATATCTCAGCCAGATAGGTACCACTCTGAAGCTGGAAACAATACTAAATATACATGGCCCATACATTGGGCTTGTGAGGGATCCTCAGAAGTTCTTGAACTAGAGGATTTCTCCCCCAGATGGACCCAGACTTTTTAGGGGCCCTATACACCACTTCAGCCCTTTCACCTGATGCAAAGGGGTCAGAGCAGGGGTGAGACTCTGACCCTAGGAATATGAAGAAACAGGGACAAAGTAGAAAATCAATTGGCATTGTTAGTTAAGATAGTATCCACAATCATTCCCAAATTCATCTCCAGTATAACTCCATTGGCTTCAGTGAAGTTATATCAGGAGTGATTTTTCCCCATAATACCTACCTCACTCTTTACTGAAATCATAAGACTACTCCTAAGTAAATGACTTTGGTGTCATGGAATTCCCAGAACAGCTGAGAAATAGTATGGGTGGTGGGGGGATTGTGTATATTTATGTACAACAAACTCTGGGCCTGATTCACTACTCTTATACCCTTAACATTGACATAACTCCCTCCTATATCTTTTGATTTTTCTGGAGATTCAAGAAACAAAATGGATTTTGGGGGTACCTGACAGTGGCAGGCCTAGGTAGTTTTCTCAATCTCTCTGGAAGCCTGCGGTTGTGGTATTAAATTAATGAAATGTAAAAGATTTAAGATGGAGAATTTAGGGGTGCAACTGGAGGGAGGGGGGGAAATCACATTTGAAGTAACTTGGAGCTAATGACTCTAAACCCCCTTTATCATTCAGGTAGATGTGCAAAAGTTAAGGTTGCCCATTGATAGCTCAGGCCATTCCACAATGTCAAGTTCAGAAAAACTCAAATTGTGAAAATCAGAAAATACAGAAAAGGAGTACTTGTGGCACCTTAGAGACTAACCAATTGGTTAGTCTCTAAGGTGCCACAAGTACTCCTTTTCTTTTTGCGAATACAGACTAACACGGTTGTTCCTCTGAAACCAGAAAATACAGAGTTAAGATATATGCCTGTGCAACCTTAACTCTGCCCCGCTGGGGCTGCCAATATCCAATGGGAACTATTTGCATGCACTCCGGCTGCATTCACTGTGGTAGGTGTAGCTGTGCTGACTGGTCAGGGAATAAATTGGAGCAGATTGCAAGACCTGTAGTTGAGATCTGAGGAGATCTGGAGGGCTGTGGCCCTCCATGTGTGAGCCCCTCTCTCTGACCCCTCTGTGTGGGTGATCAAAGGAAAGAGGTGCATACCTACCTTGAAAGGCCAAGTATTCCTTATTTCAGAACTGCATTGTCTGGGATATGTCAGCAACAAGGCACAGGAATCTTTTTGCTATGGGGATTGTCAGGAGCTAGGTGGGAGATGCATGTGGTGTGTGAATTTAATGAATGAAAGGACTGCATTGATGGTATCGTATGCATAAAAGGATTAAAGGAGTTGTAAAATTTAGTAGATATAGTGTTCTCTCTGTGGAGATGGTTAAGTATATAAGCATAGGGAACTTCTGATTAGTATAGGGCAAAGACTGAGTGTGAGTGTGTATTATGGGCTTATTGATGCATTGTTCAAGGAAGGTGGAGTTGAGGTTGTGTGGATGTTTACTATAACTCTATAATTCCTGTTTTTCACAAGTTTCAGTTTTTCTGAACTCAGTGTTCTAGAAGGGCATGAACTATTGCCAGACAACTTTAACTCTGGGTTAATGGAGTTTTTGCCATTTAATTGCCAACCTTTTTAAGTGGAAAGATAAATGTTGTTGGTAGGAGTATGTGGTCATTTAGGCCATTGTAATTATCATGTACTTGTGCAGTTTAGATGCTCCTGTGGACAGGTAATGATAATATCTAGTTCTTACATAATGCTTTTCATCAGTAGATCTCAAGGAGAGAAACAGAGTTATTCCCCCGTAGATCTGGGGAAACTGAGGCACAGAGAGGTGATGTAATATTTCCAAAGTCACACAGCAGGCCAGGGGCAGAGCTAGGAATATAGCCTAGGTTTTCTGAGTTTTGGTACACTGTTCTCTCCCATAGGCCATACCATTGCCATGAGATTCCTAAGTGCCCCTTTGTTGTAGTGGAATGGGGATACTAGTCACGTTTTGAAATGTTTGGAGTGTGTAGTTGTTAACAGAAATCGCACATATGGGCTATGTGTCCCAAGAAACTGACATTTTTTATTACATGGTGGTTACAGTAACTTTGAGTATGTGAGAGAAGACTGGTGTCTCTCTCTCCTCTCCCCCTTCCCCATTATTCCCTGGAACATATAGCTTCCCACCACCATCACTATTTCCATCTCACCTTCCCCTTCCCTACCCCCTCCTCCTACCGTCCCATTAAGCCATTAACATTTTAGAAGCTAGGTGTGCACAAAAAGCATTGGTAGAATCTATGAACCTTAAGAAAAGCTGGGGGGTGGGGGATTCTTCAGAGGGCTGTATCTCAGGAACCTTGTAATCAAGTGACCTAAAATTTGGCTCATTAACCCTACCTTCTGCCCCCCAATAGCACAGCAGATTTCAAGACAATCTGGGTACACAAGTGGATTTCAAAACACGTAATAAAATTGTCCTTTCAAACAAAAAAGTCTTCTCAATGTTAACTGTAGCAAAGTTGGCACTCCGCTGTAGTTTTTATTAAATTAATTATCAGCGACTCATAGACTTTAAGGACAGAAGGGATGATCGTTTAGTCTGACCTCCTGCACATCGTAGGACACAGAACCTCACCCACCTCCCATAATAGACAACCTCTGGCTGAGTTGCTGAAGGTCTCAAATTACAGAGAAGCCACCATTTAGCCTAATTCAAACCAGCAAATGTCTTATGCAATGTGCGGCATGGGAAGGCAAAGCAACTGCTTTACTAGGGCACAGCTACTCTAGAGAGTTTACAGCGGCGTAGCTGCACCCATGCAGCTGCACCACTATAAACTCTCTAATGTAGTCAGTCTAAGTTGACAAGAGAGAGCTCTCCTGTCAGCTTAAATATTCCAGCCCCTGTGAATGGCAGAAGCTATGTCAGCTGCAGTATACACTTTATACACCAGTGCTTATATTGGTGTAATTTATGTCACTCAGGGGGGTGCTTTATTCAGACCCCTGAGGCTATGGCTACACTGCACTTTTGTTGGTAGGGGTGTGAAAAAATACCCCTCTGACCGACAAAATTTTACTGGCTAAAAGTGCCAGTGTGGACTGCGCTTTGTCAGTGGGAGATGCTCTCCTGCCAACAAAGCTACTTCCCCCTGTTAGGGTGGTTTTATTTTGTTAAAATAATGCTCTCCTGCCAACAAAGAACAGTTACACTGCATACCTTAGAATGGCACTGCTGTTGCAGCACAGCTGTTCTGCTGTAAGGTGCACAGTGTAGGCATAGCCTGAGTGACATAAATTATACCGACATAAGAGGTAGTGTAGACGTAGCCTTATCCCCAGTGCAAAATAACCCTGAAAGCAGAGGCTCTGAGAAGCTCTCAATAGGATGGTCTCAGCTGCATGAGAATACCCCATGGAGATGAACACAGCTTAACACAATAGCTCAGAGATGTATGAATTAATCCCCTCATGTCAGAGGGTGTTCCATTCCCCTTCCCCAGTGCTGGAGAGCCTGTGATATGCATCAAGCATGCCCTTTTCTTAATTTCTTATCCCAATACCAGTGTATTCTTGGAGCGTATTCCCAGTATGCGTGGCCTCAGCTTCCAACCTAGAGGGGCAGGTCTTCCCCAGATGCTGGCAAGGATAGGGGCCTGATGCCCCCCAGATCCCAGCTCACATGAGGGAGGTAAGAAGAGGGGTTCAGATACCCCAGAAGGGCAAGACCCTCCCCTGGAAACTGACTCACCTGGGCCAGGGTCAGAGCCCTGTAAATGAGTAGGGGTCCCCATATCCTGGCTTACAAGAGGGGAGGCAGTGAAGGGGAGGACAGTCCCCCATAAATGGAGAGCGCCTCCGATCCCCAGCACACATGAAAAAGTAAGGAGAGGGGCTCAGCCCCACTACACACACACACACACACACACATATCCTGGCACAAACATGGGAGGGGAGAATGTGGAGCTACTCTCTTTTCCCCCCGTCTGCCTGCCATGCACCTCCACATCCCCAGTGTCCTACCCCTCCCCACCCTGCACCTGAGACCCCAAACCCCTCTCCCCTCCCTACTACCTCTCCCCATTTTTCCTCCCTCCTCTTGCTGCAGCTCCAAACCCCTCTCATCACTGTCGTAGCACCCTTCTGAGTCCCGCCCAATTTAGGATCTCACTTATTTTAGGGTCCTCTGCAACAGAAGCATATTTCTTTTCATACTGCCTTTAAAGAGGGCTTTGGGCTGAACTCTTGCATTGAAGTTGCACGTGTAAAGTTACACGTGTTTATATCTTCGAAAAAATTGAGGCCTTTTGTTGTCAGTTTGGCCCTTGTGAGAAGAGAATAATCATGATGGCTTTCAGCTGCATGGTTATTGGTACAATTATTCAACATGTGTACATTCTAAAATAGATACCAATGTACCATTGTAATATTGCCAATCTGATGCATTCAAAAATAATGAGTCTTCCTTCTCCCCCTGAAAAAAATCTATTTTTCACATTGGGTTTTTTTTTTATTTCGTTTTATCTGGTTTTCAAAACTTTGGAGTGCACTGGCTTCAAGTTTGCAAGTTTTTCTCCTCAACCATGAGGACTAGAAACTTGCTTTTTTAATACATGAAAATAGAGATTCTCACACCATCTCTTCATTCCAGTAGGTGGGATTTTAAGAGAAAAAAATATCAAGTATCATCAGATTTGCAATAACCATAAGTTGGCAACACTGTCAAAATCAATTGTTTAAATAGCAAACTTCCTTATGTGTTACTAATAAAACTGGTTATTAAAAACCTAATTCACTTCGCATGTTTGTTGTTTTCATTTTCAATGAAGTTTAGACAATGAAAATAGATTGTTCGGTTCCATGTTTTTGTGTAGTTAGTTTCACTCTCCAGACCCCTTTCACTAGCAGAATGCTGAAGTGCTTGTTAGAAACACTAAGGGGAGAAATTTAAATCCACAAGCTAACAGCTTATGTAAGGGGACTGTTGCCCCCTTACTAACATTTAGTGGGGATGTTTTAGTTGCTAGCTCCCAGTACTAAAAGCGGGAAGGGTCGATGGGGAATCAGGACCCTGAGACTGCCAGTCCCTAGGAGCAATGTGGAGAGGCCAATGCTCCAGGTCACCCTGAAGGAAGCTCATAGTAAGAAGGTGATATGGAAGGGAGGGGTTCAGCTGTTGTGACCTGCACTGGATGTGCCATGTTTGTCTTCTTCCACAGGACAGAAGCGACTTTGTGTGTACAAAGTGCAAGCTGGTCTCCATACTGGAAGAGAAGATTGAAGGTCTGGAGCAACAGATAATGACCCTGCATTGCATACGAGAAACGGAGGATTTTCTGGACAAAAGTCAGGATATGCTTCTACGGGCACAAAGCTCTAAAGATTTAGAGCAGGTGGCACAGCGGAGCCAAGAGGCCAGTGAAGAAGCTTGGCAACATGTGACCTCCAGAAGAAGAAGGGGGAATGTCCGGGTTCCAGCAACACGGACACAGGTAACTAACCACTTTCATGTTCTCTCCACAGGTACCATTGCGGAGAGTGGACCAGATGATATGTCTGGGGGGAGAAAGCAGAAGGAGACTCCGCTGGTTGGAAGGCATGAGATCCGCTGTCCTGAGATGGGGGGTTCCACGACCACCACTCCCAAGAGAAGGAGGTGGGTGGTGGTGGTCGGGGACTCTCTACTCCGGGGGACTGAGTCATCTATCTGCCGCCTTGATCGGGAAAACCGAGAAGTCTGCTGCTTGCCGGGGGCTAAGATTCGCGATGTGACGGAGAGACTGCCGAGACTCATCAAGCCCTCGGATCGCTACCCCTTCCTGCTTCTCCACGTGGGCACCAATGATACTGCCAAGAATGACCTTGAGCAGATCACTGCGGACTACGTGGCTCTGGGAAGAAGGATAAAGGAGTTTGAGGCGCAAGTGGTGTTCTCGTCCATCCTCCCTGTGGAAGGAAAAGGCCTGGGTAGGGACAGTCGAATAGTGGAAGTCAATGAATGGCTACGCAGGTGGTGTCGGAGAGAAGGCTTTGGATTCTTTGACCATGGGATGGTGTTCCATGAAGGAGGAGTGCTGGGCAGAGACGGGCTCCACCTTATGAAGAGAGGGAAGAGCATCTTTGCAAGCAGGCTGGCTAACCTAGTGAGGAGGGCTTTAAACTAGGTTCACTGGGGGAAGGAGACCAAAGCCCTGAGGTAAGTGGGAAAGCGGGATACCGGGAGGAAGCACAGGCAGGAATGTCTGTGAGGGGAGGGCTCCTGCCTCATACTGAGAATGAGGGGCGATCAGCAGGTTATCTCAAGTGCTTATATATAAATGCACAAAGCCTTGGAAACATGCAGGGAGAACTGGAGGTCCTGGTGATGTCAAGGAATTATGACGTGACTGAAATAACAGAGATTTGGTGGGATAACTCACATGACTGGAGTACTGTCATGGATGGTTATAAACTGTTCAGGAAGGACAGGCAGGGCAGAAAAGGTGGGGGAGTAGCACTGTATGTAAGGGAGCAGTACGACTGCTCAGAGCTCCGGTACGAAACTGCAGAAAAACCTGAGTGTCTCTGGATTAAGTTTAGAAGTGTGAGCAACAGGAGTGATGTAGTGGTGGGAGTCTGCTATAGACCACCGGACCAGGGGGATGAGGTGGATGAGGCTTTCTTCCGGCAGCTCGTGGAAGCTACTAGATCGCATGCCCTGGTTCTCATGGGTGACTTTAATTTTCCTGATATCTGCTGGGAGAGCAATACAGCGGTGCATAGACAATCCAGGAAGTTTTTGGAAAGCGTAGGGGACAATTTCCTGGTGCAAGTGCTAGAGGAGCCAACTGGGGGGGGAGCGTTTCTTGACCTGCTGCTCACAAACCGGGAAGAATTAGTAGGGGAAGCAAAAGTGGATGGGAATCTGGGAGGCAGTGACCATGAGTTGGTTGAGTTCAGGATCCTGACACAGGGAAGAAAGGTAAGCAGCAGGATACGGACCCTGGACTTCAGGAAAGCAGACTTCGACTCCCTCAGGGAACGGATGGCCAGGATCCCCTGGAGGACTAACTTGAAGGGGAAAGGAGTCCAGGAGAGCTGGCTGTATTTCAAGGAATCCCTGTTGAGGTTACAGGGACAAACCATCCCAATGTGTTGAAAGAATAGTAAATATGGCAGGCGACCAGCTTGGCTTAACGGTGAAATCCTAGCGGATCTTAAGCATAAAAAAGAAGCTTACAAGAAGTGGAAGGTTGGACATATGACCAGGGAAGAGTATAAAAATATTGCTCGGGGGCATGTAGGAATGAAATTAGGAGGGCCAAATCGCACCTGGAGCTGCAGCTACCAAGAGATGTTAAGAGTAATAAGAAGGGTTTCTTCAGGTATGTTGGCAACAAGAAGAAAGCCAAGGAAAGTGTGGGCCCCTTAATGAATGAGGGAGGCAACCTAGTGACAGAGGATGTGGAAAAAGCTAATGTACTCAACGTTTTTTTTGCCTCTGTCTTCACAAACAAGGTCAGCTCCCAGACTGCTGTGCTGGGCATCACAACATGGGGAATAGATGGCCATCCCTCTGTGGAGAAAGAGGTGGTTAGGGACTATTTAGAAAAGCTGGACGTCGAGTTGCATCCGAGAGTGCTAAAGGAACTGGCGGCTGTGATTGCAGAGCCATTGGCCATTATCTTTGAAAACTCGTGGCGAACAGGGGAAGTCCCGGACGACTGGAAAAAGGCTAATGTAGTGCCAATCTTTAAAAAAGGGAAGAAGGAGGATGCTGGGAACTACAGGCCAGTAAGCCTCACTTCAGTCCCCGGAAAAATCATGGAGCAGGTCCTCAAAGAATCAATCCTGAAGCACTTACATGAGAGGAAAGTGATCAGGAACAGTCAGCATGGATTCACCAAGGGAAGGTCATGTCTGACTAATCTAATCGCCTTCTATGATGAGATTACTGGTTCTGTGGATGAAGGGAAAGCAGTGGATGTATTGTATCTTGACTTTAGCAAAGCTTTTGACACGGTCTCCCACAGTATTCTTGTCAGCAAGTTAAAGTAGTATGGGCTGGATGAATGCACTATAAGGTGGGTAGAAAGTTGGCTAGATTGTCGGGCTCAATGGGTAGTGATCAATGGCTCCATGTCTAGTTGGCAGCCGGTGTCAAGTGGAGTGCCCCGGGGTCGGTCCTGGGGCCGGTTTTGTTCAATATCTTCATAAATGATCTGGAGGATGGTGTGGATTGCACTCTCAGCAAATTTGCGGATGATACTAAACTGGGAGGAGTGGTAGATACACTGGAGGGCAGGGATAGGATACAGAGGGACCTGGACAAATTGGAGGATTTGGCCAAAAGAAATCTGATGAGGTTCAATAAGGATAAGTGCAGGGTCCTGCACTTAGGACGGAAGAACCCAATGCACAGCTACAGACTAGGGACCGAATGGCTAGGCAGCAGTTCTGTGGAAAAGGACCTAGGTGTGACAGTGGATGAGAAGCTGGATATGAGTCAGCAGTGTGCCCTTGTTGCCAAGAAGGCCAATGGCATTTTGGGATGTATAAGTAGGGGCATAGCAAGCAGATCGAGGGACGTGATTGTCCCCCTCTATTTGACATTGGTGAGGCCTCATCTGGAGTACTGTGTCCAGTTTTGGGCCCCACACTACAAGAAGGATGTGGATAAATTGGAGAGAGTCCAGCGAAGGGCAACAAAAATGATTAGGGGTCTGGAACACATGAGTTATGAGGAGAGGCTGAGGGAACTGGGATTGTTTAGTCTGTGGAAGAGAAGAATGAGGGGGGATTTGATAGCTGCTTTCAACTACCTGAGAGGTGGTTCCAGAGAGGATGGTTCTAGACTATTCTCAGTGGTGGAAGAGGACAGGACAAGGAGTAATGATCTCAAGTTGCAGTGGGGGAGGTTTAGGTTGGATATTAGGAAAAACTTTTTCACTAGGAGGGTGGTGAAACACTGGAATGCATTGCCTAGGGAGGTGGTGGAATCTCCTTCCTTAGAAGTTTTTAAGGTCAGGCTTGACAAAGCCCTGGCTGGGATGATTTAATTGGGGATGGGTCCTGCTTTTGAGCAGGGGGTTGGACTAGATGACCTCCTGAGGTCCCTTCCAACCCTGATATTCTATGATTCTATGAATGACAGGGCAGGCAGGCTAATCGGGGAGTCAGGAGACCAGTGAGGTCCCGTCCTCTGTGTGAGCTGGAATTGCCTGGGTCAGACAGAGTGGGGCCAACCTAAGGAGAAAGCAGGGGCCCAAGCTGAGCTGGGGAGCAGAGCTGTGCCAGATCCAGAGGAACCAGAAAAGCAGCCCAGAGAGAGCAGCCCCAATCCTGGGAGCAGAGCTGCAGCCCCAAAGCCAGAGGCACAGCCCAGAGAGAGCAGACTTGCTCTGGGAGGACAGCTGCAGCAACCAGAGCCAGAGGGGCCAGAGAAGCAGCCCATGAAGCAGGACAGCGCTGGGAGCAGAGCTGCAGCAACCAGAGCCAGACGGGCCATAAAAGCAGCCCACGAAGCAGGACAGTGCTGGGAGCAGAGTCACAGAAGCAGCCTGCAGAGCAGACTTGTCCTTTGAGGAGAGCTGCAGCAACCAGAGCCAGAGGGGCCAGAGAAGCAGCCCAGGGAGCTGGAGGCAGAGCAGCAGTGCTAAGGCAGAGTGGTGGAGCTGGGGCTGGAGCAGTCTAGAACCGGGTGTCGTGAGCAGCTGGGGAGAGCGAGGGGGGACCCTGGGCAGTGGGTCCAGCACAGGGAGATGCCTAAGTCAGGAGGCTCTGCAGGCCAGACTCGGAGGGGGATATGTAACCCTATCAGGGCGGAGACAACGCTGGGAAGAAGGGCCCTGCCACTTAGAGCCTAAGAGTGTGTGGCCACCACCAGAGCAAGTGTCCAACCCACAGCATCCCTGCAGCACAGCCAGGGCCTGAGAAGAAGTCCTGGGACTTACAAGGAACAGACTGTGTACTGCCCTGACATTCCAGAGACACTGTTTGTGATGTTCCCTGCCACAGAGCGGGGTGATGTGTTTCCTTTAACCGTTCCCATTTTTCCTTATTCTTTTTAAAATTAATTGTTGATTAAATAACTTGCATTTGCTTCAAATTGTATGTAATGATCAGTGGGTCAGAGAAGTGCCCAGTGCAGAGAGAGTACCCCAGAGTGGGGACACCCTAGCCCCTGTCCTAGGTGACTACAGCAGGGTTGGGGTTGAGCCCCCCAAGGAATCCTGGGCCCAGCCTTGTTGGGGTTACGAGGACTCTGCCAGACAGGAGAGTGGAAGGGGAGTCCTCAAGGGCAGAGAGGCAACTGGGTAAAGGAAGTGGGAGCAAGGAGTCAGATCCTTTTGCTAACCCACTTCACCGGGGTAGTGCAGAAGCCAGGAAAGTTCCCCACAATTGCGGGACTATTCCCCCACTTACATGATTTTTAAAGATGTCACTGAAAGTGTTTCTATGGATAAGTCCAACAGACTTAAATGGAAATAAAACCAATAGTTCCACAGAAATAAAAAAGGGTCCTGCAGAAATTATTCTAAATCCCTTCAGAATTTGCGCAGAGAATAATCTCCTTTCCAAAGAGTTTTTGAGCCATCTGGTAGAATCTGAGAAATAATTATATCCTTGCTATAGAAGCATACGGGTCGGTTTTTAAATTTTATCTATTAGTATCCTTCTCTATCATATTCTGTGGGGCAGCCGGTGTAATTGCCATAGCTCCAATGACTTCTCTATGAGTTTTCCAAAAGGATAGTAGGCCTTTTAAAAAAAGTTATTCCTTCTCTGAGGGTTGAGAAAGAGTTGCTGCATCTGCCATTTCTTTACAACCTGTGCCCTAAGATATCAAAAACCTTGCCAATTGTCTCTCTTGTACTCATTAAATGAAAACTGAAGACTTGCTTTTTTTTTTTATTGCTTCCAGTTGTTAACTTGAAATTGCACTTGAATATAGTGTTATTGAGCTCTTGTACATCTTTTCTGAAGAGCCTTGAGATGTTTTGGCATGATTAGATGCAATACAAGTTCCACTTGTCTTTCCCTACTGCCTTATAGTACTTAAGATCATACTGTCATCTAATCAATACAATAACAATTGAATCCAGCTTTGTTTTCTGGAGTGTGTTTATAAATCGGTACCCCAAAATATCACACAGAATTAGACACTCCAGCATGTAGTATGCAATACCATATCATAATATATGTGCTACAAAGATACTCCACAGTGAACCAGTTAAAACATTCAGCCATGATGCTATTATGAGGAATTACGAGGCCTGGGCAAAGAAAACAAGATGTGTTTTTAAGATCCAATTTGAAAAGAGATGGAAAGTCAACGATGTGAAGACAGAGAAAGACACAGAAAAGCTGAAATACTGCTAACTTGATTCTAAGTTTAAATTTCACTCTAAACATAATGGCTATTGAATGCTTTTCTTTCACTTGGATGGTGTTCACAGCTACATTAAGTCAAAAGAACAAACGATCTGGTACTGTGCACATCTGAAACATTGGCTGCACAGTAAACTTGCTCTCACTAGTAAAACACTTAAAGTGAAGTTTGGACTCTGAGCACTGACTCTATACATATGACATCCTGGGGTTATATAACCAGGGCCCTCTGCCACGCACAGCCCTATGAATCCTGGGACTCCATGTGAGATAATTTCTCCCTGGGATGCTTCTTCCATGATGAAGCTATCTGCTACTCCCTGGGTGTCCTGGTGCCATAATCCAGCCCAGTGACTCTCTGGCTCACCCCCAGGGACTTTAGGTTGAGAACTGCTAGACTAACAAATCGGTGCCAATTTTGAGTGGGATTTTCAAAAGCTCCTAAGGAAAGGTAAGCACACCAAACCCATTAGCTTTCAGTGGGACTGGGGCTCCTAGGGTCTATTTTTCAAAAGCACCTAAGTGACTTAGGAGCCTAAATCTTATTGATTTCCGCTGGGACTTGGACACTTTTGAAAAATACCCCTAATTCCTTTAGGTATTTTTTTAAAATCCCACCCTAATCAACATTGTCTTTGGGTTAGTGACCTGGTGAGGGTTTCGTTTCATTCGATACAAGCAGTTTGCCAAACTACTTTGAAGTGCTCTTGGTTTTTTTCAGGTTTTTGAGGCCCTAGTTTAGCCTCCTCTGAAATCTTTGTTGTTTATAAAGCAAGAGAATTTCTACAGAAACAACATTCAAATGCTGCCCCCTCCCGCACCAGCTTCCTGATAAAGTTCTGGGGTCTTGTGACTTGGCAGGGGTTTCATTGCTGCCTGAAGAGATCAATAACAGGAGACCACACAGATTTATCGCGACCATCACTGCAATAAGGTCATGCACAGCCAAGACGGAAGCTGGCTGCCTCTCAATATCTGGCAGTTCCTGGAGTGGAAAATCCATAACTAAAACCAGTAAAAAACTGCAAGTGTTACTGTGTGGGGAACCAAAGAAAGGGCTGCCTGTGTGTTCTTATAGAGTGAGAAGAGCTTAGAGAAGACTACATAGGGAGCATTTTAAAAACAATCTGCAGAAAAGTGAACAGGGAATTGCTTCTCCCCAAGACCTTCCCTCCAATTTGCTAAGGGAGGAGGCCAGGATTCTGAAAAAGCCTGATTACAGCCCTCAGTCAGGGCATGGAGCCTGATTTACACCTGTGCAAAGTGGGACTAACCCTGACAGCCCCAATATTTAGCTCTACTTAGGTGATGCAGCCATGGAATAAGGACAAAGGTGGTTTTATGCTACTTGCGCACCTCCAAAATTCACTTGAGGTTTGTAAAACCCACAGTGTAAGCTAGATTAGTCCCAGGAGCTGCTGGGCTAAAGTTGTCCTCAAAGGACCATTCGCTAGCCCAAATAATCAGACCACAGAGCACTCTAGTCATTCCCCAGCCTGCTCAGCATGCCCTTAAACTGCTGCTCTGGCCCTATGCTGGCTGGAGAACCCCTCACTGCTGCGGGAGCATCTGGCTACTTTCAGCCCCCTTATGCCATGGAAGAGGCTTACAGAGGCTGGAACACAGCCAAAAATCTGCCATTCTGAGGGCTTGTCGTCACTTAAAATGCTGCAGCCGCTATGGCACTTCAGTGAAGACACTATGTCATGCTTCTTCTCTACAACATAGTCATACATGACCTTCTCTTTGTATACCTTATAAACATCAGATAAAGAGCTGAAAATGATCATCCTTCACCTAGTCTCACATGACAATTGCTACTGAAACAGATGAGCTGAAGAAAAACAACATTGAGAAAAAGATCAATATTAATGACCTACTACAAGTAATACTAAAATATTCCAGCTTCTATCACAGCACATGGAGTGAGACAAATTAACAAAGAATTAGCTTCCATGTCCGTACCCACAGTATTGCTCATCAGCGTATAATATATATTAGGGCTGTCAAGCGATTAAAAAAAATTAGTCGTGATTAATTGCACTGTTAAACAAAAATAGAATACCATTTATTTAGATATTTTTGGATGTTTTCTACATTTTCAAATATATTGATTTCAATTACAACACAGAATATAAAGTGTACAATGCTCACTTTATTTTTGATTATAAATATGTGCATTGTAAAAATAAAAGAAACAGTATTTTTCAATTCACTTAATACAAGTACTGTAGTGCTATCTCTTTATCATGAAAGTTGAACTTGCAAATGTAGAATTATGTACAAAAAATAACTGCATTCTAAAATAAAACAATGTAAAACTTTAGAGCCTACAAGTCCACTCACTACTACTTCTTGTTCAGCCAATTGCTCAGACAGACAAGTTTGTTTACATTTTCAGAAGCTAATGCTGACTGTTTTTTGTTTACAATGCCACCTGAAAGTGGGAACAGAAGTTCGCATGGCACTGTTGTAGCCGGCGCCACAAGATATTTTACGTTCCAGATGCACTAAAGATCCATATGTCCTTTCATATTTCAACCACCATTCCAGGGGACATACTGATGATGGGTTCTGCTCGATAACAATCCAAAGCAGTGCGGACTGACACATGTTCATTTTCTTTATCTGAGTCAAATGCCACTCCGCGTTGGAGTGTTGCTCTTTTAACACTTCTGAAAGCATGCTCCACACATCGTGAGTCGAGTGCTGTAGCTATCTTTAGAAATCTCACATTGGTATCTTCTTTGCCTTTTGTCAGATCTGCAGTGACAGTGTTCGTAAATCAAACAACATGTGCTGGGTCATCATCCGAGACTGCTATAACATGAAATATATGGCAGAATGCCGGTAAAACAGAGCCGGGGACATACAGTTCTCCCCAAGGAGTTCAGACACAAATTTAATTAATGCATTATTTTTTTTTATGAGCGTCCTCAGCATGGAAACATGTCCTCTGGAATGGTGGCAGAACCATGAAGGGGCATATGAATGTTTACCACATCTGACACATAAATACCTTGCAATGCCGGCAAGTGTCATGTGAATGCCTGTTCTCACTTTCAAGTGACATTGTAAATAAGAAGCGGGCAACATTATCTCCTGTAAATCTAAACAAACTTATTTCTCTTAGTGATTGGCTGAACAAGAAGTAGGACTGAGTGGACTTGTAGGCTCTAAAGTTTTACATTGTTTGTTTTTTGAGTGCAGTTATGTAACAAAAAAAATCTACATTTGTAAGTTACACTTTCACAATAAACAGATTGCACTACAGTACATATATGAGATGAACTGAAAAATATTATTTCTTTTGTTTATCATTTTAAGAGTGCAAATATTTGTAATAAAAATAATATAAAATGAGCAGTGTACACTTTGTAGTCTGTGTTGTAATTGAAAACAATATAATTGAAAATGTAGAAAAACATCCAAAAATATTTAACAAATTTCAGTTGGTATTCTATTGTTTAACAGCTCAATTAAAACTGCAATTAATCACAATTAATTTTTATCACTATTTTTTTTAGTGAATTGCTTAATTTTACTGCAATTAATCAACAGCCCTAGTAATCAATAAACTTGTTTTACTATTTGCCTTTACCAGTGAGTTTGCCTGAAGTGCTTGGTAAATCTACTCAGGTTTACAATGGCTGTTGTATATCCACTTTCCACTGATGAAGTGATGAACCAATTAATAAACTTGCATTGCTCAAGAAAGGGTCTTGAACAGTGCCAGATGGTATATTCCTGAGGTACAAGGCTGGGAGCTGGGGGGATTTGGCTGGTGCCATTCTCGGTGTGATTCATGAGTGGCTCTGGGAGCATTCATGCAATCTAGCTGGGCGTGGGGCTCCATATGTGGTTGTGCTGAGTGATAACAGCTCCTGGAGGGGTTTGCTGCTTGTCACTAGCAAAGCATTGTGAGAGACAGCCCAGGCTGGAGAGTTAAGGGGGCACAGTGGTCCCACAGTCCCAGGTTGCACCCTGGGAATCCTGTCACAACTAACCTCAGGCATATGCGGTCCATTCTCTCTCTAATTTTCTCTGCAAGATGTCATGCAAGAAAATGAATCCTGCATTGATGGGAACACAAAGAGAATAACAAAAATAGGCATGGAACCCTCCAGTGCCTTCAGTAATGACTTGTCCAGTCCTTCTGCTTACTAACGAGGCCTTTAAAATAGACCTTGGCCCGTTGAGAGAAATTTGGGCCCCCACCCTGTCCCAGTTCACCCCAGTCACAGACATTTTGGGAGCGGTTCCTGAGTTCAAGACCCGAATACAATTGCCCCTCTCTCATTAGCCCTGAATGAACCCTTGATATACAGTTAACTTGTCAAGTTTTCCACCAAGAAGAGTGAAAGGATAGTGCCATTGAGGTAAATGGAAAGACTCTCATGGACTTCAGTGGTCTTTGGCTCAGGCCCCAGGGATGTGTGAATCTCTCCCAGCTCTGAGGTTTAGCCATCAAGGGCACATAAAAACACTGGGATGGCAGAACAGTTACACTGGGATTTGTTGCTGCCACGAATGCAACCAGATGCTTGTTAGTAGGAGACCAGGGAACTTAGTACTTGACCTGTTACTGCTGCTCTCTTAGTTAGTGATGAAAACTCCCTTGAGAGCATGTTTTACAGATGCTGATTCCTAAGTTTTAGTGATGCTGACTCAATTTAAATAGACTACCTGCTAAAAAGTATCACTTGTCAGATAATAAAAGACTTTGGGGGTTAATATCACCTACAAAATGTTTCATAGGCAATTACTGGGCCATGCTATATCATCCCTGAGAAGGATATCATTTCTGATTTCTTGTTCACATGTAAATCTACTCACAGCTGCTGGACATAACCTCAATCAAACAGAGGTTTTGATATGTCCTTGCACTGATTACCCAGCTGGCTTTGATCAATTCCACTTTTAATTTTTTTTGTTTTTGGTGTGTTGGGTGGGGAGGGAGAATATTAAGCCCTGGGTAGTTTAAACACATCACACACACACACTACTGTAGTGGTATTTAATTAAGTAACAGGGCAGATACAGAGAGGTTAGTGGTTCTTTTATTGTATTAGAAGATAAGAAGCTTTAGGAGCATGAAGTTAAAGCTGAGTCATTTTTCATAGCTTTAGGAAAGAACTGTTTGGTTAGGGATGGATGTACCTACCGCCATTATTTGTATTACAGCAGCATCTACAGACCCCAACTGAGATAAGTCATAGAGTTTAAGATCAGAAGGGACCACCAGTTCATTCAGTCTGACCTCCTGTACATCACAGGCCACCAACACACTAAACCCAATACCCAAAATCAGACCAAAGTATTACAAGCCCACAGAAATCTAAACTATTACATGCCACAAGGAGAGAACAGGAGGGACCAATGTGCACCAGTGCCCCTGCAGTGTCAGAGAAATAATGGCATGAGAGATACTCATTGTGCTAGGCCCTGACCAAACACAAGAGACAGACCCTGCACCAAGGAGCCTACAGCTAAATAACAGACAGATGCTGGGAGAGAGAAGTACTCTTATCCCAGTACACAGATGGGAAACCCAGGCACGGATAGATTAAGTCAATTGGAACTGGGTGCCTAACTGTCTTAGGCCCCTTTGAAATACCATCATGGCTTGCCAAAAGATGAGGTCTGGGACTGGAGATCTCAGCCTTTTGGCTTAAGCTTCCCTTGCATGAAGCATCAAGCAGATCTGAGATAAAAAGGATCAGGACCCCAGAGATTCTTATACAGTTCCAGATCTTCCCTGACAGCTCGGAGTATTGTATTTGGAGTGATTGGATGACATGTTTTCAAACATATTTCAGCCGACAGACTTGAAGTCATTTGCACTTTGGAATTCAACTATTTGCTCAGTGTGATTGGTTGCCTAAGTCACAAGGTATTGTTTTTGTGGTCTGCTTGGATGACTCCCAAACCCACAAAGAACTAAGATGAGATGACACACAACACAGAGTCATAGAAGTGTAGGGTTGGAAGGAACCTTGAGAGGTCATCCAGTCCAGCTCCCTGTGCTAAGGTAGGACCAAGTTGTCTAAACCATCCCTGACAGGTGTTAGTCTAACCTGTTCTTAAAAACCTGCATGTTGGACTTTCCACAGCTTCCATAGGAAGCCTATTCCAGAGCTTAACTATCCTTATAATGAGAATTTTTCCTAATATTGAACCTAAATTCCCTTGCTGCACAGTAAACTCATTACTTTTTGTCCTACCATTACTGGGCCTGAAGAACAATTGGTCCCTGTCCTCTTTATAGCAGCCCTTAGCATATTTGAAAACTGTTTTGGGTTTTCCCCCCTCCCCCAGTCTTCTTTTCTAAAGACCAAACGTGACCTGTTTTATTTTAACCTTTCCTCATAGGCTAGGTTTTCTAAACCTTTTATCATTTTGTTCCTGTCCTCTGGACGGTCTCCAATTTGTCCACATCTTTCTTAAAATGTGACACCAAGAACTGGACACAGTAGTCCAGTTGAGGCCTCACCAGTACCAAGAAGACCAGGAAAATTACCTCCTGTGTCTTACATACAACACTTCTGTTAATACACCCCAGAATATTAGCCTTTGTCACAGCTGCTTCATATTGTTAACTTATAGTCAATTTGTGATCCACTATAAACCCAGATCCTTTTCAGCAGTACGACCCCCTCACCAGTTACTACTCATTTTGTGCATTTGATTTTTTCTTCCTTTGCACTTGTCTTTATTGAATTTCATCTTGTTGATTTCAGACCAATTTTCAATTTGTCAAGGTCATTTTGAATTCTAATCCTGTTCTCCTAAGGGCTAGCAACCCCACCCTGTGTGGTGTCATTCACAAATTCTATAAGCATACTCTCCATTACTTTATCTGAGTCATTAATGAAAATATTGACCCAGGACAGACCCCTGCAGAGCTAAATATATTGCATTCAGTTTGACAGCAAACCATGGATGACTATTCTATGGTCTTTCAACCAGTTTAGCAATGACGTTAGTGTAATTTAATCTAGACCACATTTCCCTAGTTTGCTTATGAGAATGTCATGTGGGACTGTGCCAAAAAAAACTTACTAAAAATCAAGATATATCATGTCTACTGCTTCTCCACTAAGCCAGTACCCAGGTCAAAGAAGGAAATTAGTTTGATTTTGCATGATTTGTTCATGAGAAATCCATGTTGGCTGTTACTTACAACGTTATCCTCTAGGTGCTTACAAACTGGTTGCTTAATAATTTGTTCTAGTATCTTTCCACAGCCTAACTTGGATATGACTAGCGTATAATTCTCTGGGTCCTCTTTGTTCCCCTTTTTAAAGACAGGTATTTTGTTTAACCATCTCTAGTCCTCTGGGGCCTCAGCCATTCTCCATGAGTTTGCAAAGATAACTATTAACTGTTCTGAGCTAGTTCCTTAAGTACCATAGCTTGAAGTTCACCATGCCCTGCTGACATGAATACATCTAATTTATCTAAATATTCTTTAACCGTTCTTTCCCTGTTTTGGCTTGCGTTCCTTACCCCTTGTTAGTATTAATTGCGTGGAGTATCTGATCACCATTAACCTCTTGAGTTAAGACTGAAAAAAAAGCTACTAAACATCTCAGCCTTCTTGATGTCAACTATTATTAGCTCTCCTTCCCCACTAAGCAGAAGACTTATACTTTCCTTCATCTTTCTTTTGCTCCTAGTATATTTATAGAACCTGTTCTTGTTGCCTTTTATGTCTCATGCTAGGTGTAACTCATTTTGTGCCTCAGCCTTTCTGACTTTGTCCCTACATGTTTGCCCTATTCTTTTGTATTCATCCTTAATAATTTGTCCATGTTTTCACTTTTTGTGAACATCTGCCAGGATTAATTTTTTCAAAGGAGTCAAATTACTTTTCCTATCAATTAACCCAATTGTTTGTAGCAAAACCCCATTGCAAAATCACCCCTTGTAATTAACTAGAAATCCTCATCACAGGATGAAGATTTGCCATTACCATTATCTGTGGCCTGGCCTATGTTATGCAGGAGATCAGACTAGATGATCATAACGGTCCCTTCCTGACTTAAAATTCATGAACCTTTTTGTATTTTTGACAAAAATCACCTTTCAGGTTTGTGGGAAACAAAACAACAAGAATGACAAGATCTCATCCTTTTCACCTTTTGGAAAACAAAGGAAAATATTTTGTTGTTGCCAGGTATGCTAGTGTTGTGAATCTTTTGCATATGTTAACATATAGGCCTGAAGCTCTAAGTTATGGTAAAGAATTGTTAATCAAGACTCCCTTGAAACTTTGCAAAGTTAGGCTAATAAATATAATAAGCAAAGTAAAATCTGCTTGATAACATTTTTATGAAGTGAAAAAATATATGTAAAGGTCATGACCTATTTTCGCAGACTTGGTTTTCAGCAGGTTAAACATAAATGCTTGTAATCAGCTCTAACTCTACTTTAATAACTTGAATAAGATTGTAATCAAAACCACAAGAAAGGAGTGTGACGAGTTGGACCCTCCCTTCTGGGGTGCCACCTGATGTACTGGGGTCTGTTCCACCAGCTTGGGCTCCCTTACCCTGTCCTGCTGCACAAACACACACACAGGTAGGAACACAACCAGTTCTAGAATCACACAGAGTCTGCAATCAGCTCTGTGTGGGAAGACTCAGCTCAGGAAATTGCCTAGCACTCAGGTGCACACACCTTCTGGAGTGTAAACCCAAAATTATATTGTCTTGCACTGTATAGAGATCTATACAGCATAAGCTCATGAAATTTGCCCCCTCTCTCAATGTGGAGGAAGATATGCACAGCTCCCTCCCGTTATGAATTGCACAAACTGGGTTTTAGAATAAACAAAAAATAAGTTTATTAACTACAAAAGGTAGGTTTGAAGTGATTATAAGGAATAGCAAACAGACCAAAACAGATCACCTAGCAAATAAAACCAAACACGCAAAATAAGCTTATTACATTCAAGAAATTGGCTACTAATAGTAATTTCTCACCCTAAATGTTGTTTAATGCAGGTTGCAGAGTTTCTTGAAGGTAAACTGCACTGCTTGCAGCTTAAATCTCCAGGTATACCCTTCACAGGTTGACCTTTCTCACCTGGGCTCAGGCCCTGCCCCACCCCCCAGCTAAATTCCTTTGTTTCTTCAGGTGTTTTCAGCAGTCTTCCTTCTTGGGTGGGAAGGCAGTGCAGAAGAGCCAAGATTAACTCACTCCCCAGCCTTAAATAGGATTTACATATGGCGGGAGTCCTTTTCTCCCCTCAGTTTGACCCTCACCCCCTCTTAATGGAAAAACACTAGAAGCCCAAAATGATGTCCAGTACCAGGTGACATGATCACCTGACCCGGCAGTGTTAAAGCAGCATCCCAGGAAACTTCTCAGGCAGGAGGGAAATTAGCATTTTCAAAGTCCTATTGTCCTTTCTAATGGCCCATCCAGACTGTTTGCATACTGTCTGGTAGGCATTCCCCCGGTGAAAACACAGTTGTAATTATTACATAGTCAATATTTCTAACTTCAGATACAGAAAAGATACATGCATACACATTGGATAATCACATTCAGTAAATCATAACCTTTCCAATGATACCTCACATGACCCATCTTGCATAAAACAGGTTTCAGAGTAGCAGCCGTGTTAGTCTGTATTCGCAAAAAGAAAAGGAGTACTAGTGGCACCTTATAGACTAACCAATTTATTTGAGCATAAGCTTTCGTGAGCTACAGCTCACTTCAAACTTTTCTTAGTTATGCCATATTCATATCATAACAATATTTCTATGAAAAATATGGGGCGTAATGTCACAAGGAGTAAGTCTCACAAAAGCATAAAACTGGAAAAGGGAAAATAAGTAATTAAGAAGTTTTGTTGTCTCTGTTGGCCAAAAGTGTCGTGCCCTTTTGTATGCTGGAAATCTGGAGTGTATTAAATAATTGTCTAGACAATTAACTACAAGGTAGACAATTGATAGTAATTGGACTATAATAAGTTATGCAGTTGGCTGCAAATTGTAATATGTAATAAACAAGAGGGGGGAGCTATAAAAGACTTGTAGATTGTGAATCACCCCTTGGCCCAATGCAAGCAGATAGCCTGGTGACCCCAGAGGTTGCTACGTTATTCCTCTCTGTAACTTGCTGTCATGTCTGTAGTCAGGGCAACTTGATCTGAATAAACCAAATTGGGATTGACCACCTGATGTCTCAGTAATTAATAATCTAACAAGAACCTATTTATTACACATGGTTCTGTCCAGAAGCCTTGGAAAAACTGCACATCCGTTGCTAACAAAAAGCCTAAATTCTGCAACTACATTGCTGAATGTTTCTTTGCATATGTAGTTTTCAAGATGAGCTCAGTATAGCCCTTCAGGGGCAGAGGGAGATTTGCAGTACTATTAGCACAATACACGTTATGCTCCTGTGCTTTAGGGAAATGTTTACAATGCTAGATTCACATATGGTACGACCCCAGAAAATGTAGCAGTGTCAATAACTACAGTCAATAATATGGATATCAGACCATTTTTATTGTCTAACAAAAAGTGTCAATGGGAGAATGGAGATACTTGTGGCCAAAACACTGGACTGGGACTCCGGAGATCCATAAGGGATAATAAGACGCGGATGGTAATGACAAAAAATGCCATTGATATCAATGGGCTTTGAATTAGGTTTAAAGGAGACATCCTCCACACTTGCGCTCCTTTTCCAAATGAGGAACCGAGGCACAAAGTAGTTAAGTCACTTGCTCAAGGTCACACAAGGTGCCTGTGGCACAGCCGGGAACCAAATCCAAATCTCCTGAATCCTAGCCTAGTGTCTTAGCCACAAGTGCAATATCTTTATCTTGTCTATTTATATTGGAAGCTCTTCAGGGCAGGACTAGTCTCTTGCTATGCATTAGTATAGTGGCTAGCATAATGGGGCCCTGATCCGAGTTGGGCCTTCTAGTCTGACATAATACAAATAAATAACAAGGTGAATGGACTTCCTTCTATCTGCAGTGTAGCCTTTGCATATTGTCTTTTTAAATGCCATAGGTCAGCACAGCGGGGCACCAAACACTATGATCATTCAAACAGGTGATTACAGGAGTGTCCATCACTGGGATTACTATTGTCAACTTCCAAAACACACAGATATGGCTGCAAATATACAGAAGCTGAGCACTTGTGGTCATTTTCAGAAGAAGGCCTCAGTAGCTGCATCCACTGAAGACAATGGTAAAGTTTCCATTGACTTCACTGGCACAAGATCAAGCCCAAAGGAGGGATGTAGGACCAAGGCATCACTCCAGGTTTATCACGTTAGTTGGGAATTTCCCTTCTTGTTATAATCACAGTTACTTCCAATCCGTAACATCCTGAACATTGTTGTGAATTTCTTTCTGGGTGCTCCGCTGTGATCTCTCATCTTTCCAGGCATACTTCCCCACCTACCGCTCATCCGCATCCATAACTGCTTCCACCAGCCAGTTAAGTAATGCACATGTGGCTGTCTACCAGCACCTGTCAAAGCTGCTCCAGCTATCAGTCAAAGTCATTACATGAAGAGGAGTTCATGCAGGTCCTTAATGGTGATGTTTTCTAACTGAATTTTCTTTGGAGGGGCAAATTGTTGTTTGATGGTTCATAAAGTAGGGAGTATGGTAGTAAGAAAAAATAAGCAATAGGGCTTGCTTGATTGTTTCACAGTGCAAGCGTACAGAGTTACATGTATAAGCACAATGTTACAAAAGTGATCAGCAGGACATGAAGTGCACTACATTAGTGAGAGCACTGGTGTGTGGATGCCAATTTACTGCTACGTAGTAGTTGGAATAAGTCATAAGAGCTGAGCACAGAGCTGAGCACCTCCATAGAAGGATCAAGATCACATTAAGTCCGTGTCTCCTCAGATACTTTCAGACTCTGCCTATGATCCAGCCTCTTTTTCACCCTGTATGTTTGAGAGAAAAGTGTGGACACACAGGGGTCATGAGATTTACAATAGCTCATTCTGGAGGATGGCACTTGTCAGGATTGCAGGACTACAAATTTACCCTAATTGTGAGATCAACTGCAAAAAGGTGAGTGAAAGTTTATAAAATGGCACAATAGCCTATTAGGATAAATGTTGATGGGAAAAGATGCAAAAGGGAGAGAAGAAAGGCAGCTAATGCATTGCCCCTGAGAGCCTGACACTGGTACAAATTTGCCAGGTCTCATAGTAGCTGATTAGACTGTGTGCTGGGCCTGTGATTTTACTGCAGTGACGCTGCAAGTGAAAGTCAACACCAGAGGCAGAAGCTGCATTTTCTATCTTTGCTGTTCTTTTCTCTTCCCGTTTGTGTGTGTCTTTTGTTTTGTCTTCTAGGAAATGGGATCAGACTTTAACAACTGCCACAATAGCTCATTCTGGAGGATGGCACTTGTCAGGATTGCACTTGTCAGGATTGCTAAAACGATGAAGTGGGTTTTAGCCCATGAAAACTTATGCTCAAATAAATTTGTTAGTCTCTAACGTGCCACAAGTACTCCTCGTTCTTTTTGCTGATACAGACTAACACGGCTACCACTCTGAAACTAGTCAAAGAACGTAACTTGTAAGTATAGCGTGAGCTTTGTTTGTTAGTCCAACTCCATAAAGCAGTCCAGCTAGAATAACTGCTTGTTTTGCATATTGCATTGCACTACATGACTTTTATTTGTGTTTATAGAGTATGAGCTCTGTGTCAGAGACATGTTTTCTTAGCACTGTTTCCCCTATTGTGCATGTCCACAGCGTCATGTCCACTTAGAATGTTTTACCAAAGGACTACGTGATGAATGATGACAAAGCTGTGTCATTTCCTGCTGTCGTCATGTAGGAAAAGCTAAGAGAGAGCTTCTTACACTGTTTTTCTCAACATCTAGATTTTTATGGTTTCCAAATACAGTTGTAGGTGCTTATTAACTGGTGATGGAGAGAAAAAGCAAGAGAATAGAACGAGAATGTTGGGATTTGATCCAACCTACTTAGGGTCTAATTCTGCATACATCTACTACTAAGTGAATAAGCGTTTGTAGTTCTGGGCCCTAAGTAAATTAGCTTATTAAAGAAGATGAGCATTATGGACCAAACTAGGAACTGATCTTGAAGTCTTGATTCCAAAATGCTTAATGGAAACACGATGATGCTGTATGAGAGTTTCTTTTAACTAGTATAAATATGATATCATTGCTATGGGGAACTGTGCAGTAACAACCTCTCTTGCATTGGACTAACAGGAATGTGGTAAAACCATATCACAATAATACAGTAAACTAGAGACAAACTCTGTATCTGTATTTACATGCTTTGCAATGTCTGTGGATCATAGCACAGGGAGCCTAGAAGTCTATGTTTCAAGCAGAGCTGTGTGAGAACTGGAATTTCCATTCTGTGAAAAGTTTCAAGATTTCAGATTATGTTTTCATTCTAACTGTGAATAAAAAGGTTTAAAATACTGACATTTTCTGAAAAAGAGAATTTTTAGGGGAAAAAATCATTTTGGGTCAAACAGATCATTCCATTTTGAGAAAACTGAAACGTTTTGCTCAGATTTTGACTTTAAAAAAAATCAAATTCAAAGTGAAGTCATTTGGAAACAAAAGCAAAAACAAAATTTTCCATTCAATAAGGTCAACATGCATTCCTCCCTTCCCCCACCCCCACCAATGACATTTCACTGAAATCAACATGTTTCCACAGAAAGTTTTTATTTCCATGAAATGGCATTTTCTGCTGGAAAAACATTGTCAGAAAATTTTTAGCCAGCTTTAGTTTCAAGATTCTATTTCAGTTCTATCTACTGGATAAGACTTAAACTGAGGGCTTCTTGATTCCTAAATGCATTGCCCTGGCCAGAGTTCCAAAGGCTTCCATTCCAAGGCTATGTCTATTCCTATGTGGCATATAGCTTACAGGCACTACGTGTGTAGCTATACGCCACAGTGAAAGGCTCCAGAAGCAGGGAGGCAGCAGGACACTACACTGTTAAAAATAGCAGTTTAGATGTGTAAGAAACTGGGCATGAAGAGAGCCACGTAGGGTATACATATCCTGAGGGTTCAGGCATATAGGGTGTCATAAAAATAAAGGGAAGGGTAACCACCTTTCTGTATACAGTGCTATAAAATCCCTCCTGGCCAGAGGCAAAACCCCTTCACGTGTAAAGAGTTAAGAAGCTAAGATAACCTCGGTGGCACCGGACCAAAATGAGCAATGAGGAGACAAGATACTTTCAAAGCTGGAGGGGGGGAAACAAAAGGTCTGTCTGTGTGATGCTTTTGCCGGGAACAGATCAGGAATGCAGCCTTACAACTGTTAGTAAGTAATCTAGCTAGAAATGCGTGAGATTTCCTTTTGTTTAATGGCTGGTAAAATAAGATGTGCTGAATGGAATGTATATTCCTGTTTTTGTGTCTTTTTGTAACTTAAGGTTTTGCCTATAGGGAGTCTCTATGTTTTGAATCTGATTACCCTGTAGGGTATTTACCATCTGGATTTTACAGAGGTGATTCTTTTACCTTTTCTTTAATTAAAATTCTTTTTTTTAAGAACCTGATTGCTTTTTCATTGTTCTTAAGATGCAAGGGTTTGGGTCTGTGTTCACCTGTACAAATTGGTGAGGATTTTTATCAAGCCTTCCCCAGGAAAGGGGGTGTAGGGCTTGGGGGGATATTTTGGGAGAAGACGTCTCCAAGTGAGCTCTTTCCCTGTTCTTTGTTTAACACGCTTGGTGGTGGCAGCATAGGGTTCAAGGACAAGGCAAAGTTTGTACTGTAAGAATAAGCTTAGGGGGTCTTTCATGCAGGTCCCCGCATTTGCACCCTAGAGTTCAGACTGGGGAAGGAACCTTGACATAGGGCAATGTAAACAAATGGCATCCCTCCAGGGGAGCCCTGCACATGGCCCCTTGCCTCAGTTTCCTTTTTGGGTTCCAATAAATCCATACGAGCTTATCCTCCATTAACGTCATATTAACAAAAACTCATTGCAAAAGACCCAGCACAAAATTTCCATGGCATGGTCCACATCAACCCTGTGCAAGCAATCTTTAAAAACCCAGCACCGTTCTCAGCCTTCTGGTGTCTTCTGCCAAACCTGGAGTCTTTCAGTGTACCTCTGTCCTTCTGCCAGAATGGCCATCCCAGCCCTTTTTTCTGGAGTGCAATCCCCCTCTTCCCACCAGGAACACCCGCCCCAGCCCCTCCACAGGGAGTCTCTCATGGTTCCTCTAGAACCCAGCTCTCTGACAAGGAGACCCAGCAGGTAAGCCCCTCCACTGCTCCCCTTCCTTCTCCCCTCTCTGGCCCTTCACTCTGGCTCTCCAGCACAAAGCCAGCAGGCATCTCCCTCTGCTGCTCTTCCAGCCTTCATCCCTTTCCATCCCGCTCTCTGGTTTGGGTCAACAAACCCCTTGCTGCTCTCCTGCCGTCAGCCCCTCCCCCAGGAACCATCTTCTCCCTGCGACAGCTCTCATCTCCTGCTCTTCCTGACTGAAACCATCTTCTCTGAATCCCTGGGGCAACCCCATCTCACCAGGCCTCTTATCAGAGAGGATGCGTGTGTGTGTGTGTTGGGGGGGCATGCAGGGTCACGTTCTCTGCCCCAACCCCTCGAGATTTGCTGTTTGGCTTGTACTGAGCATGCTCAGTAACTCTGCTGAAGCCAGCTGCCCTCATTCTGCCCCCCACTATTGGCAGGCACAGGTCATCGCGGCCTCTTATAACTTCAAAGTGCTGCCTCATTCTCTTAATTAAGCCAACAGAGCGCACATGGACTGAGACAGGAGCTTTGTTACATTAAATGGGTCAGCTACTTTATTCCTCCTCAAGTCGCAACCAAACTGAGCCTTTTGCAATAACTTCACTGTAGACACAGGTGCTCCAGGCTAAGGAAACACTTGGACTCAGATTTCAGCCATGTAACAAAATCAAGACCTTGGGCAAAAAAAAAAAAAAAAAGGACTTCTGAGGAATCTCTGGGATGCATGGATATTTCAAATAAATATTCACAGACATTTGCTTTTCCAATCTTTGTTTATCCCACAGAAATCTACCCAAAAGTGCTTGTAAAAGGCCAGCTGAGAGCATTATGCATGATTCTACAAAATCACGGTCCTAAATAAACCTGACTGATTGAATCAAACCTAACTATCAAATACAGTATGTGCAATCATTATATACACTCCTTTCTGGACTACAGCCAGAAATGCAATGCATCGTCTCTAGAGGCAAATAGTGTACTTACTATTGATGTCTTTAAGTGTGCTCTTTACTCACTCGATCATCTCACAAGGTGATCATGTCATCCTAGATACCCATTAATAATACATTATTTACATGAGAAAAAAAATTAAGCAGCTCTACTAGAAATGCTTACACCACTCAAATGGAGAATAGTGTTTTGATTTCATGTTCTGCCTCATTTGTTCCATATTTCCTCATCTTTCTGGTCACAAATTTTGTTTAACAAAAAGGTTGTGGGATGTCAAAATGAGCCGCAAACACTCATGGTTTCTGACAGAAAGAAGGAGGAAGGGAGGAACAAACACACAATTTGAAATGTTAAATAACAAGGACAAGTTTCTCTGGAATAAATGAACATTTACAAAAGAAATTGTTTGTCCAAAATAAAATAAATACATAAAATTGCTAGTTATGTACTTCAAAGTTAGCTTTGAACTGCTCTAATGGATGAGTGGGTAGTGAATAGCACTATACCAGTATCCATGCCACCAAATCCAAATTAAATTATGAGGGAAGAAGAAGTTACATTTATATATTACCTTTCACCTGAAAATTCTCAAAGTGCTTTGCAAATTATATATACTGAAATAATTGCACTCACCACTGAAACTGCAGGTAGTGTTGGAAGAGAGGACAGCAACATAAAAAGCAGGCAAGCAGGAAAAGGGGGACATTTGGGCACTACGTCAGAAGAACCTCAGTGTCTATGCATATCAGGCTGGCCCACAGCCCGAGTCCCACCCTGCTTCAAATAGCTCAGTGAATAATTTATTTAATGAAAGTAATATTTTTGTTTTGTTTATCCTCTCTCAAATTTATTAGTTACAATTATTGGAAGTATAATTTCTGGGAATAATTGCTCTGCAGACTGTGTGAGTAGTTGGCTGCCAGTATCCATTAGTCAAAATACAAGTTGTATTGGCTAATGTTGATTGGATAGGTATTATTTGTATTAGGACAGGAGGGTTAATATTATGTATTAATATATATACATTGGATATGGATTACTTGTATTAGGACAAGGGGTTCCACAGGTTCTTCAATTACCTTAAATGCCAATCAGCTAGAGGTAGTTCAAAAATTTAGCTATTTAGGTTCTACAGTTACCACCAACCCCTCACTGGATGAAGAACTAAATGTTCACACTGGAAAAGGCTGCCACCATCTATAGCAGACTAACCAAAAGAGCATGGGACAACTCAAATCTTACCATCAAGACCAAAATGCTAGTGTACCAAGCTTGCGTCCTCAGCACTCTCATGTATGGTGGGGAAACATGGACAACTTATGCTCATCAGGAGAAAAGGTTGAACAGTTTCCACCTATGTTGTTTACGCCACATACTCAACTCCAAATGGCAGGATTAAGTCACCAATGCAGAGGTTCTTCAAAGAGCAAATTTACCAACTGTGACAGCCTTGCTGAAGCAAAGACGACTGCGCTGGATGGGCCATCTGAGTAGGTTGGAAGATGGACTCATACCCAAGGACGTGCTACATGGGGAGCTATCAGAGGGAACAAGAACAACAGGACGTCCCAAGCTTCACTATAAAGACACATGCAAACGAGTTATGAAGGATGGGACCAATGGGAAATCTTGGCAAGTGATCATAACAAGTGGAGCCATCGTCTCCATCAGGGTATCAAAATCCATGACAGGAGCTGACTCCTACAGCTTGAGGAGAAAAGAGCCCATAGGAAGCAAGCAACTCCCAACCAAGACACGTACATTTTCAGTAATTGCCAAAGATCATGCAAATTTTGGATTGGCCTATTCAGTCACATGAGACACTGTAAACCATCTACATCATAGGCTGCAATTCCCACCGTCTCTCGCAGACGAAAGGATGCCAACAATGTGAAAGAGTTGCCAAAGTTCCTCCCTTACTGGTCTTATCAGGAATCCCTTCGCCAACTCTCTCTCAGGAAGAAGGCTGTGCAAATAATTGATT
This sequence comes from Caretta caretta, assembly GCF_965140235.1. Lineage (NCBI taxonomy): Eukaryota > Metazoa > Chordata > Testudines > Cheloniidae > Caretta > Caretta caretta. The sequence goes on along the minus strand of NC_134212.1, from coordinate 116,173,239 downwards.
TTTTTGGTTCACTGTATCAGTCCCCTCCCCCCAATGAAAAAAATTAATTTCAGATCAGCCTGAAACAAAGTTTACCCATTTTCCTGGTGAAACACAAAAAAAATTACATCAGGGTGAATGAATTTTTTTTAACCCAAAACAAAAAAAGTGTTTCAATTTTGGGCATTTTAACTGTTTTTTTCTTATATATTAAAAGCAAAGGAAATCTGGGAATGCCATTCACAAAAGCAAGTGAAGGTGCTGCCACTGTCCACGGTCTCAAATCTCTAGGTGGAGCACTCACACAGAGTGTAGGAGACCAGGGCTCAAGTTCCCCTTTGATTGATTTGGAGCAGGGATTTGAACTTAGTCTCCCACATTGCAGGTGAGCACTCTAACCACTAGGCAGTAGGGCATTGTGTAGTGGGGCTCAATCTCTTCTGCTGAAGCTTTTTCAATTTGTATAACTAATTAAATATTGATTGGGCCAGAGAGAAAGAATGAGTCTATAGTCTGGTGCTTAGTACACTCACCTGGGGCGGGGGGGTGGGGGGGGGAGAAAAATGAACACTGAGATTCCAGTCCCTGCTCTGAATCCAACAATGAGAACATGAACTTAGGTCTCCCACATCCCCAGGTGAGTGCTCTAACACAGGGGTATAAGGTTGCATGTGGGGTGGTCAACCCAAAACTACATTTTTCAGCTAATTTATCGAAAAAACTGTATGCAATGCCAATCAGGAATGCTTATCAATCAGGTTCTTCATTCCAACTCTGTATCCTCCCCAAAGAGCTCTTCAGCCTTCCTGCATGTTCTCTTTCACAATCAGCTCTTCTCAGCTCTTCAACTCCCTCTTCTGTCTGTCTGTCTGTCTCTCTCTCTCACCCACAGCCACACACACAGCCAGATAGAGACCAGTTGTGCAGACAACTTCCTGTGCCTCTCTTTGGGTTTAAATAGGAATCCCTAACCTATCAGATATCCCAGTGTTCCTTCAATCAGGGCCCAAGGGAGGCCTCCCTAATGTAATTTCAGTTTTCATGGTTTCTCCAGCCTGTCAATTGGTAGCAAGATGTAGGAGAGAGCAGGGAGGAGTCAGTTGAATGGGAACCCCACAGACCCAGGTTTGAGGCCAGCAAAGTCATGACATCGGGCTTTCCAACTCCACTCATAACCTCCAGATAGGGATCTAGAGAAGGGACTGAGTGTAGAGGAAACTTATCCTAGGCCCTGTCATGATTTGCTCTTCTCCGTTCCTAAGGACTATTTTTCCTCAAACTATTTCTGAGCTGCTATCCCCACTACTGCAATAAAGCTCTCCTCTTAGCAACTATTCAGCCAAATTCCAAATGGAAGTGGTTGTGTATTTGCAGTCAGGGAGTCCTAAAATTTCTCCTGTCCCGCTAAGCAAATTTTGTTGAATAAAGAAAACACCCTTGCTGTGCAGTAGGACTGGAACACAGATAGATTTTTAAGACCAAAAGTGACCATTCTGATCCTTTAGCCTGACCTCCTGCATAACACAGGCCAGAGAACCCCACACAATGATTTCTGCCTCATAACTTCTTTTTGAGCTTTAGCATACCTTTTAAAATGACATTCAGTTTTGACGTAGAGTCTATCATGGGCCAGATTTTCAAAGGTATTTCGCCACCTAAGCATATAGATAGGTGCCTCATCTGTTTAGGCACTGTAGAAAATCCCACTAGGCACCTATCTTCATCTTTGGGCACCTACACCTTTGAAAATCTAGCCCCACATTCCTAGTCAATTTGTTCCTGTGATTAACAACCTGCCAGTTAAAAAATGCACCTTATTTCTAATCTGAATTTGTCTAGTTTCAGCTTCAACCTGTTAAATCTCGTTCTACCTTTTCCCACTAGATTAAAGAGTCCGCTATAAAAATCTCAAGATACAAAGATGGAACTGTTTTTTTCATAGAATCACAGAAATGTAGGGCTGGACCAACCCTCAAGACGTCATTTATTCCAGCTCCCCAAACGGAGACAGGACCAAGTAGACTTAGACATCCCTAACCGGTGTTTGTTTAACCTGTTCTTAAAAACCTCCACTGATGTGGATTGCACAACCTCTTTGGAAGCCTTTTCCAAATCTTAACAATCTTAATAGTTAGAAAGTTTTTCCTAATATCTAACCTAAATCTCCCTTGCTGCAGAGTAAGCCAATTACTTTTTGTCCTATCTTCAGTGGACATGAAGAACAATTGATCATTGTCCACTTTACAACAGCCCTTAACATTTTGAAGATTGTTATCAGGTCCCCCACCCTCAGTCTTCTTAAGACTAAACATGCCCAGGTTTTGGGTTTTTTTTAAACCTTTCCTCATAGGTCAGATTTGCTAAATCTTGTATGATTTTTGTTGCTCTTCTCTGGACTCTCTCCAGTTTGTCCAAATCTTTCCTAAAATGTGGCTCCCAGACCTGGAAACAGCACGCCAGCCAAGGCCTCACAAGTGTCAAGTAGAGTGGGGCAATTACCTCCCATCTCTTACATATAACATTCTTGTTAATACACCCCAGAATGATACCAGCCTTTTTCACAGCTGCATCACATTGTTGACTCGTATTGAATTTGTTCTCCACTATAACCCTCAGATTCTTTTCAGCAGAGCCACCATCTCACCACTTATTCCCCATTTTGTGCATTTGATTTTTTCTTCCTATTTGTAGTATTTTGCATTTATCTTTATTGAATTTTGTCTTGTTGATTTCAGACCAATTCTCCAATTTGTCATGCTCATTTTGAAATCTAATCCTGTTCTCCAGAATGCTAGTAACTCCTGCCAGCTGGGTGTCATCCACCAATTTTATATGCATGCTTTTCACTCCATTATCCAAAAAAAATCATTAATGAAAATAATGAATAATGTGTTTCCCAGAACTGACCCCTACAGGATCCCACTAGATACATTCCTCCCCAATTTGAAGCAAACCACTGATAACTACTCTCTGAGTAGCCCACGAAAGCTTATGCTTAAATAAATTTGTTAGTCTCGGAGTACAGTTCTTCAACCGGTAGTGCACTCACCTTATAATAATGTTGTCTAGATCACAGTTCCCTAGTTTGCTTATGGCAATGTCATGTGGGACTTCTGTCAAAAGCCTAACTAAAATCAAGATACCATGTCTACAGCTCCCTTTATTATTATTAATTATTATTATTTTGCCTCCTTTTCATTTTAGATATTAACTAGACTTGATGTGACTGCCAGGAGGAAACACCTTGTGAACAGAAATATTACCCTATAGTTGAAACATTGACACAAGAGACCAGCTAACCAGACAGAAGCCAGAACAAATGGTATCTGCTGTTTCCAATTGTAGGAGCACTTGAGCAATTCCTAATTGTTTTCCTGAGATGGTGGAAAAATTCCTATTAAACTCTCTGAGCATGCAAGCCGATAAAATGGATTAGCTTCTCGAGGACTAAATTTCTGCAATTTAATGTCACTCGTGGTTGAACTCTTCAGTTATTTCTGCCAAGAGAAGATCTTCCTTCCAGCATGGTCTTTCCACACTTTCCTGTCTGTGTCCTAGATTAGTCGTCAAGATGTCTGTGGTGTTAGATTTATAATTCTGCTTTTGACTCATTTATACTCTGCATCTTCTTCTGCATCAGATCTAAGTTCATCTCTGGTCCCTGTTACTGTAGTATCTGAGCACCCCACAACCACCATTGTCCCACACTCCTGTGAGGTAGGGAAGTGTTATTTACCCCATTTCACGTGAGGAAACGGACATATTGAGATTAAATGGTTTGCCCAAAATCTATGGCACAGCTTGCAAATGAACTCAGATCATCTAGCTTCCTATGCAGTTATGTAATTCTAGGGCCATCTTTATTGGTCTCCTGCATTCTCTTAATCCTCCCCGCTACAGAGGTTGAAGTTAGAATGGTCCTGTCTCAACTCTGTATTACTTACAGTCAAAACTCCCCTGGATTTTATAAGAAAGGACTCTAGGGTCAGGCTCCTCATCTGATATCCCAGATAGAAACACAGATACAGTCGACAGGATAACATTAGGATGACAGTTGTCCACAGGTTAGAGTCAAGCAGAATGGCAGAGTTGGGATGGGAAAGAAGTGAATCTCAGTAAAGTAAGGAACCAAGAGCATGAGATCTGCCAGCAATTACTATACCCCATCTTTATCATGAAGAAAGGAGAAGAAAATACCTAGCCTCACTCTTTAAATAGCCACAGCAGGAGGACAGGATTAATCCAAATCATCCAGAAATACTAGAAGTGGGACAAAGGTCTGAATGAGGCTCCGGCAGGGATTCAAGGTTTGGATTCAAGGCCACACCAGGGCTAGCATATAAGTTCAAAGGAGACAGAGGCAAAAATCTCAGAGGCTGACCCAACAGTTGCTCTTACAAAGGTTCTGCCATTCTGGGCCACATCTAGGCTGGATCTGAAAAACAAGGCTGTGCCTGGATTTGGAATTGACTCAACACTTAAACTGTAAGGCGGATTCCGTGTGAGGAGCTCAAAAATTAACATCCTCACCATAGGGTTGCCAGGTGTCCGGTTTTCGACCAGAACACCAGCTTGAAAAGGGATCCTGGTGGCTCCGGTCAGCACTGCTGACCGGTTGTTAAAAGTCTGGTTGGCATGGAGCTGGCAGGCTCCCTACCCAGTTCCACATGGCTCCCGGAAGCAGCCGGCATCTCCCTCTGGCTACAAGGGGGAGGGGTGGTCATGGGGACTCCGCATATTGCCCCTCCCGAGCACGGCTCCACAGCTCCCATTGGCAGGAGCAGTGCATGGGGCGGAGCCCTCTGGCCTCTCCGCCTAGGAGCTGGAGGGACATGCCGGCTGCTTCCGGAGAGCTGCCTGACGTGAGCCCCCTCCCATACCCTGAACTCCTCATTTCTGGCCCCACCGTGGAGCCCAAACCCCCTCCCATACCCCAACCCCCTGCCCCAGCCCTGTGAAAATGAGTGAGTGAGTGAGGGTGGGGGAGAGCAAACGACAGAGGGATGGAGTGAGAGGGGGGTGGGACCTCAGAGAAGGGGCGGGGCAGAGGCAGGGCCTCAGGGCAGGGCGCAGGGCAAAGGTGTTTGGTTTTCTGCTATTAGAGGGTTGGCCACCCTACTCACCAGCAATATATGAGAAGGGTTGGATAAGAGGTTTCATTCTAAACCCATCTTAATTATGTGTATTCCACAGTAATGTTATATACAGTGTGTATACATAATATTTAATAGTAATAAAAATTGAGTGTACATCAGAAAAACTGCATGTGGTAAACTTCAGCTGCTGGAGTTATGCTCTAGTTCATACAGGAAGTAATTCAGGGAAGTCCTATACAGGAGGTCAGACTAGACGATCACAGTGATCCCTTCTGGCCTCAGACTGCATGAGTTACGGAATCCAAATTAAAGGGTGGTGCAGCTAACACCAAAGCATCAGTAGAGACAGGCTTGAGTCAGAAAGCTCAGAGATCTGGATTCGAGATTCCCCAAAACATCAGGACTCATTCAGTTTTCCTCCATCATCCTACCCTCACTGAAAATAAAACTCTGCAGCTAAAGGCATCCATTCATACATGCTGTGTGGTGTAAGGCTCGAATCTCAAGCTATCGGATATTGCCAGAACTTTAGAGGTAAATAGAGTTATTTCAAGTAGGTATAAAAATAGTAGATGGCAATGACAGGGCAAATGGGGCTGGAACTGAATTTTTTGGAACTCCATTTATCATCATAGGCCAAAGACCAGAGGCATCTATCTGCAATATATCCCTCATCACTGTAGTATCAGCACACCTGGGGTCTTCTAGGAGTAGAATGGCTACTGTCTATTTTGCCTTTAGTGGCCCTCTAAATGTTAGATACGAGGCTTTGCAGCACCCCTCCAAAATAATTGCTCCTCTTGCCACATATACACAGGTTTTTATTAGTAATAATTTTTATTAATTATTATTATTATTATTTTGATTTTAATCTCACAGCAATTCTTCCCTAGCTTTCTCCCAGTCTCTAACTCCGATATGGCCTCAGCCACAGAAGCAACAATATTATATGTCATGTGGGCACACATCCGTTTGTCCGGACTTGCTTGGGATTCCTCGTTGTTGCAACACAGGCTTGAACTTTTACTGAAATTTACAAAAAGTCCCAAACTCTGAAATTCCAGGGATTTGGGATTTTAACAGAGTGCTTTTGACAAGCTCTGAGAGAGATTAAATAGAAAAAGAGACCATAGCAACAGAAGCTTATTACTTGTAGAGAAAGGCTAAGTGGAACAATATGGTGTGTATAATTCAATATTATACATGAGAACTCAGGCAGCAAGAAACCCAGAAATATCAAAACTTTCAGTTCACGACGCAGAAGACCTTCTTGGGAAGAGAATGAACTAATCAGAATCAACACTTTGGTAGAGCAAAATTGTAGCTGAGTCAATAAAGCAGTTATATAAACATCACTAAGGTCTCAGCAGAGGAAAAACTACTTCAGTTGTTCGTTTGTAATTGCTTTATCAGGTTGATTCTCAAAAGGTCTAAGAACCCATCAGCTCTCATGGCCCTTCAGCATTTTTGAACCCATGCCCTCTTAGTTAGGAGCCATATATTAAGGTTTACAATTCTAACTTTAGGCTCCAATGTCTGAAACTTTTGGATTCATGCCTTTCTAACTGAAATGAAAATTTATATTTCATATGTAATATGCATTCACATACACACACACACACATTGTAGTGTCTTTGGCTTTTTATACAACTGGGTACAGTTGGGTCCCAGATAACCATGTTTGTATATAAACATGCAAAGACTAGCTACAAACATTACTCCAGCAGCCAAAATTACTCCAGCAAGCACTGGCAGTCAGGCAAGGAAGCCTGTTATGTGATTTCCCATCTCATTTCCAGGCCATAAAATCCAAAACGTTCCTGTAAGCTACTCTGATTGAACATTTGGATACTTGTCTGTCTCAGCCTTCGGAATTTTCCCCATCACAAACTTCTTCGAATTCATTAAACTTCAAGTTCCCAGTCCTGCAGTCAACCCATGTAGGCAAACTTCTGCACCTGTTCCATCTAAGGTACTTATATAGTGCGCATTACCACAGCATCTGAGCGACTCACAATCCTTAATGTATTTATCTTCACAAAAGCTCTAGGGAGGTGGGGAAAGACTATCATCTCTTTTTTACAGATGGGAAACAGGCATCAGAGAGATTAAAACCCTACAGTGGCATCAATACTGCAGCACTTTGGAAGCACTTCAGTATGGACACTACCTACGCCGACAGGAGGGATTCTCTCATCGGGTAGGTAATCCACCTCCCCGAGAGGCGGTAGCTAAGTTGACGGAATAATTCTTCCATAGACCTAGCGTTGTCTACAGAGACTTAGGGGGTTGGATTTTTCACATCCCTGACCAATGTAGTTAAACAGACCTAATTTTTTAGTGTAGACCAGGCCTAAGTGACTTGCCCAAGGTCACACAAAAAATCTGTGGCAAAGCAGGGAACTGATTCTGCATTTTCTGTGAGTCCTGGATTACTGCTGTAACCATCAGACCATCCTTCTATTCTCAGTGGTAGAAGAGGACAGGACAAGGAGTAATGGTCTCAAGTTGCAGTGGGAGAGGTTTAGGTTGGATATTTGGAAAAACTTTTTCACTAGGAGGGTGGTGAAACACTGGAATGCGTTACCTAGGGAGGTGGTAGAATCTCCTTCCTTAGAAGTTTTTAAGGTCAGACTTGACAAAGCCCTGGCTGGGATGATTTAATTGGGGATTGGTCCTGCTTTGAGCAGGGGGTTGGACTAGATGACCTCCTGAGGTCCCTTCCAACCCTGATATTCTATGATTCTATGATTCCTCTCCAATTCAAAGTCCCCACTGAAGTAAATTGGGGCTTCACATGACTGCAGATGCCCACTTGTGCAGAGCTTGTCAGGTGGATTCTCCAGCACTGACCATTTTTAAATCAAGAGTGGAGGTTTTTCTAAAATATATTGTTAGCCAACGTGTAACAGTTATGTTCACATATTTACAGGTACATCACATTAATAGATATTATGCACATAGTGTATTGCCCAATCTTGCAGTCAATAAAAGTTTTTCCCTTAGATTAGGACTTGGAAGTTAGACTGTAAAAGGGCCTAACTTCAAAGTCCTCATCTAACCTAACGCCTGGAGGAGCAGACCTATAGTTTGTTGGTCTAGTTTTGCTAATGGTGTTATTCAAAAATACTTATACTTCCATTCCGGTCTCACTTTTCATTACAGTAATGTAGGGGTTTGATCACAAACAAAAATACCCCCAAACAAATCCAAACCTGCCTCAAAAACATTCTGCACATTTCATTTCTCCTCCCACAGAATGTTATAGAAGGCTTGATTGTGCCCTCTCTCAGTTGTACAGGACAGTAAGGAGGATTGTGCCCTATTCCCCGTTTGGCCAATACGTGATTGTGATTCTTATCACAAGGGGAAAAGCAGGGGCTATCGCCCAATACACCCACCCTGCAAGCAAATAGGGATAGGGCAGGAGCAGGAGGCTGAGCCCGGGGCCTCCATACAATTGTCCCCCCTTTCCCCATCTCTCAACAGCCATGGGTGTAGGGTGACCAGATGCCCCGTTTTTAAAGGGACAGTCCTGTTTTTTGGGACTTTTTCTTATATAGGCGCCTATTATCCCCCACATCCTGTCCCATTTTTTCACAGTTGCTATCTGGTCACCCTCCCTGGGTGGAGCAGGGGAGGAACCCTGACTGGGTCTGCTGTACACTGCCTCTTGCTCAGGGAAGATTGAGTTTTTCTGGGCTATGTTGTAACTTTACAATCTCTACTTTGGGGAAGTATTTTTTTGAAATCATGCTGTTTAGTCTTCTCACGATTCTACCCAGAAAAAATTCTGACATATAAAAGCCAGCGATCTGTCATAAACAAGGGAGTGCTTCTCACATTTATGCACAGCAAACTCTCCAAATATAAAAGCAGCATTATTTCCAAGGTCACAGGGGAACATCGCTCACTTAATTCATCAGAATAAAATGTATGAGTCCAGTGAACTGAGTGATGGCCGGTAGAATCCAGTGTAGTTTATCATCGAGTGGCATTAGCAGAATACATCATCATCAATGACTATGTTTCATTTTGTCAACCAATTACTTCTGATAAAATTCCCTCAGATTCCTTGCTTAATACATTGATGGAAGGTTTAAATGATGGAAATGAGCTAAGCAACAGGGAGACAAAAAAACGAAACTGCAAAATCCCTCCCAAAGTAATTGTGTTTCCGCATTTTTTTTGTTTCATTTAGTGAAATCCTCTCTATTTTAGACAGCAGAAAAATAGTTGTGTCTAATGCATTGTAATTTGTTAGGGAGAGTATCAATGGACAACCTGTTATCCTTTTTGTGGTAGAATATTGCCTGCAGGTGGTTAAAGCTAAATAACATGGATGGCATTTTCAAAAGCATTCAGCCTGACTCTGCTCCCACTGAAGTTGAGAGTAAAATCCCCATTGATTTTAAAATAAAACAAATGCACAAAAGCATTTACTTGTACTTGTATCTTCCTTAATAGGAGAATAGACATTATTTATTGGTTGTCTTCACCAGCAGTAAAGACGTGTAGTTTCTCAACTCTCTCTCCTCTCCAAGGAGAACGTTACACTAGGCCTCATATTCCCAAGCCCCAGGCTCTCCGGTTATCCTTACATCAGGATTATAGAGGAGAGTGAAAGATACAGAAATAGTTAAGACACGTTTGAACAACCTTTTATAATGAAGATAGTTAGGCCCTGCCTATATTCAGGACATTCACAGTGGTATGTAGTCATGGAGTTATACCAGTGCAGACTGCCTTCATGAAGTCAGAGCCTTAGTATGCATGCCCATAAACTGGGATGAGTATTGAAAATCTAATGCAGAACTCCCATACAAACGAATGGAACCATTCATTTCAAAGGGAGCCTCATGTCTTTAACAGGAATTCCTTCCAACTCCATTCTCCTACCTACTGTTGCCATTGCCTTGAACCCATATCTCTGTATCATTGCTCAGAGAAGAGAGTGCTATACAGGACATGAGTGGATACAGATTTACTAACGGTGTTATTAGTAAACTCTGGTGCCCAATCTGTTTCATGCCTCTTGCTCTTTTCCTTGCATCGAGAACAATTTAAGTTCTTTAATGTTTTTATTTTCTTCCTGGGTGGCTTTTGTTCCTCCCTTTTTCAATCTCTACCCACATCCTTCAATTTCCTTTCCTTCCACATCCCTTTGGTCACTCCACACCCTCAAAAAGAAAAGTATGTTTCCCTCTGTAAAGATTCCTATCTCATCTTTTCCCCTCCCTCCCCCCTGCTTCCATCCTTTCTTCTGATGATCAGAGCTGTATTTTCTCATGTTGTTCCAGAATAATTCACTTCACTCCTCCATCAGGGTCTCTTTGTTGTGGCTACAAGCCATTTAGACCACCAGGGTAATATTTAGATCAGGAAAACGCTGTGCTTGCACTTTGATCATCCATTCCACCTCCACTGAAATTCAAACATATTACAGTTTCAAGAAGCTGAAAGCTTCCAGTGCAATTGCCTTTGGCAAAAAGTGAGTTTTTCTGCCTCCTAATAAAAATAAGTGACGTTTTAATGGACCTGGCTTTACTGTGAGCCAGTGCCATTTAAAAAAAAGGAGGGGGGGGTAATATAATGGAGAACAACGTAGTTTGTTTCTGGGCAGCAGTTTTAAGAACTGAATGTGGGTGTTTCATGTTCAGTGAGCATATCCCCAAACAACCTGCATGCTATTTTCACTGCATTTCCATACATCACTGCATATTTCTAATGGTCTCTTCAAGAGCAAAATATGTATGGAGTTTTAAAGAAAAACACTAAGTGAATTTCATGACTTGTTAAGGAAGATCCCACATTGGCAGGCCCAGGATCTTCAGGTCATTAGATTGAATTCTGATCTCACACATCATTTTCTCTGTGAAACTATGCAGAGAGATGCAGCTGTTACCAACAGAGCCAGCAAATACTAAAGGCGAAAAAAGGGCCACAAAATTCACTAATTTTTAAATAAATTTGTTTCAGCCATACTCTTCCTTCTATAATGTTCTCTTTCTAGAGGCATTTGCAGAATCAAGATCTACTGGTACAAATGTTTGGCGAGAGATATTGTACATGCCAGCATTTATACCAGATGAGCTTGAAATATCAATGCTACCTGACTTCTGACCATTCACAACAAAACCAACACAGCCGATGCAGCATTTGGTATATGGACAGAGAGGTGTTTTCAGTCAAGCTACAGAGTTAAAGTTAAACTAAACTGCACAGAATACTTTTAAATATTGGATTAATTGAAAAAACTGTGATCCAGTTGTAGAAATTTCATGAACAGAACAAGAGATGCTAGATTTGTGAGCTGAGTTATTCTTTGCAAGCTATTCGTTTAGCTTTACCCTTATGGAGAATTCATACAGAATTTAATACAATGGCGGTCTATAAAATTATCCTAAAACCTCATATAGTTTAATAGAGAATGGATTCATTTTTGTAGATTTCTTGAACCATCCTATATAATTCAATATCAAAGTTAAAATTTTCTATTCTATAAGATGTAAAAAAAAAAAAAAAAAAAAAACCCCACAAACTTTAAAGCTCCTAAAGATTTTTCTATAAAGATTAATTAGGAACAGAGAATGAGGTACAGTATTTTCTTTAATCTGTTGATCATTTTTTAAAAACACACCTTATTCTGCAAGTGTGACCATACAGCAACGGGGAGGTGTGACTGCAGGATTGGGTCCAAACTTTGTGGCTCTGATTCAGCTATGGTAGTTAGATGAAGGTGATGGCTAGTGGCGTTCTGTTATTTTCTTTGTTAGGCCTGTCCTGTAGTAGGTGACTTCTGGGAACTCTTCTGGCTCTGTCAATCTGTTTCTTCACTTCCGCAGGTGGGTATTGTAGTTGTAAGAACGCTTGATAGAGATCTTGTAGGTGTTTGTCTCTGTCTGAGGGGTTGGAGCAAATGCGGTTGTATCGCAGAGCTTGGCTGTAGACAACACCTTCAGCCCCCAACTAAAACGGCTCCAAGGCATTATCAAGGATCTACAACCTATCCTGAAGGATGACCCAATACTCTCACAAATCTTGGGAGACAGGCAAGTCCTTGCCTACAGACAGCCCCCCAACCTGAAGTGAATACTCACCAGCAACCACATACCACACAACAGAACCACTAACCCAGGAAACTATCCTTGCAACAAAACCCGTTGCCAACTGTGCCCACATATCTATTCAGGGGACACCATCAAAGGGCCTAATAACATCAGCCACACTGTCAGAGGCTCGTTCACCTGCACATCTACCAATGTGATGTATGCCATCATATGCCAGCAATGCCCCTCTGCCATGTACATTGGTCAAACTGGACAGTCTCTATGTAAAAGAATAAATGGACACAAATCAGATGTCAAGAATTATAACATTCATAAACCAGTCGGAGAACACTTCAATCTCTCTGGTCACGCGATTACAGACATGAAAGTTGCGATATTACAACAGAAAAACTTCAAAACCAGACTCCAGCGAGAGACTGCTGAATTGGAATTCATTTGCAAATTGGATACAATTAACTTAGGCTTGAATAGAGACTGGGAGTGGCTAAGTCATTATGCAAGGTAACCTATTTCCCCTTGTTTTTTCCTACACCGCCCCCACCCCCCGTTCCTCAGACGTTCTTGTTAAACCCTGGATTTGTGCTGGAAATGGCCCACCTTGATTATCACACACATTGTAAGGAGAGTGATCACTTTAGATAAGCTATTACCAACAGGAGAGCGGGTTTGTTGGGGAGGGTGGGGAGAAAACCTGGATTTGTGCTGGAAATGGCCCACCTTGATTATCATACACATTGTAAGGAGAGTGATCACTTTAGATAAGCTATTACCAGCAGGAGAGTGGGGTGGGGGGAGAGAAAACCTTTTGTAGTGATAAACACCCAATTTTCATGGTTTGTGTGTATAAAAACATCTTGTGTATTTTCCACAGTATGCATCCGATGAAGTGAGCTGTAGCTCACGAAAGCTTATGCTCAAATAAATTGGTTAGAATTATCAGACACATAGATGAACATGATCTGTTGGGGAAGAGTCAACACGTCTTTTGTAAGGGAAATCATGCCTCATCAATCTATTAGAATTCTTTGAGGGAGTGAACAAGAATGTGAACAAAGGTGATGCAGTTTATACAGTGTATCTGAACGTTCAGAAAGCCTTTAGCAAGGTCCTGCTTTGCTCTTAAGCAAAGTAAGCAGTCATGGGATAACAGGGAAGGTCCTCTCATGAATCAGTAATTGGTTAAAAGACAGGAAACAAAGGTTAGGAATAAATCTTCAGTTTTCACAATGGAGAGAGGTCCCCCAAGACTCTGTACTGTGACCTGTGCTGTTCAATATATTCATAAGTGAGCTGGAAAAGGGGGGTAAACAGTAATGTGGCAAAATTTGCAGCTGATACAAAATTATTTGAGTAATTTTACAGAGTTACGATGGGATTTCACTAAACAGGATGACTGGGCAACAAAATGGCAGATGAGATTTAAGGTTGATACATGCAAAGTAATGCAAATTGGAAAACATAATCCCAACTATACATACAAAATGGTGATGTCTAAATTAGCTGTTAGCGCTCAAGAAAAAGATCTTGGAGTCATCATGGATAGTTCTCTGAAAACATCTGTTCAATGTGCAGCAGCAGTGAAAAAAAGCTAACAATGTTAGGAACCATTAGGAAAGGGATAGATAAGAAGACAGAAATTATGATAATGCTACTTATAACTCCATGATACGCCCACACCTTGAATACTGTGTGCGATTTGATTGTCCCATTTCACAAAAAGATATATTAGAACTGGAAAAAAACACAGAGAAGGGCAACAAAGATGATTAGATGACCAGTTTCCATATGAGGAGAGATTAAAAAGACTGATAGTTCATCTTTGAAAAGAGGCAACTAAGGGGGATATGATGGAGGTCCATAAAATCATGAGTGGTGTGGAGAAAGTGAATAGGAAAATGTTATTTACCCCTTCGCATAATACAAAAACCAGGCAACACCCAGTGAAAAACAAACAAAAGGAAGAAGTACTCCTTCTCACTCACACACACACACACACACACACACACACACACACAGAATCAACCTGTGGAACTCATTGTCAGGGGATGTTATGAAGACCAAAAATATAACTGGGTTCAAAAAAGAACTAGGTAAATTCATGGCATATTGGTCCACCAGTGGCTATTAGCTAAGATGATCAAGACGCAACCCCATGCCCTCGGTGTTGCTAAACCTCTGACTGCCAGAGGCTTGGACTAGACAGAGGAGGGTGGATCACTTGCTAATTACCCTGTTCTGTTAATTCCTTCTGAAGCACCTGGCACTGGCCACCATCAGAAGACAGGATACTGGGCTAGATGGACCACTGATCTGACCAATTATGGTCATTTTAAAGTCCTTTTTACCAGTGAATTCTTAATCAGACTGTAGAATCATTCCAAATGCAGTTCGCTGAAAGAAAGGTAGTGATTAGGGGTCCCAAGTGAAACAGTTTTTTCCTCAATTTGTTTACTTCTCCAGTTTCACTGTTAAATCAAGGGAAGTAATGAAAATGGTTTGCGAGCCCACACCAAACACTCATAGGAGGCTGTCAGCCTGTGCAAAAGCTTCATGGGTTTCAGACGAGGTAACTTCTGCTAAAAAGGATACTAGGATTTATCTGTGTTAGTCTCGTTCACTTTTGGCTACGTCTATACTACACACGACTTTTGGCAGCGTGTCGTTTGTGTAGCTACACACTGCAGTCAAAAGCACACCATGTCCACACTGCGATGCATAGCTACGCATAATAGGTGAAAGGCTCTGGGAGAGGGGAGGCAATAAGGAAAGGCTTCAGCTGCTCCCTGCTGCCTGAGCCTTTTATTGTGGCGAGGTGGGACTCCAGTAGTGGGGAGCTGCCAGAGCCTTTCCCCACTGCCAGAGCCTTTCCCGCTGATGGAGAAGGGCTCCAGGACCAGGGACATGGCAGCCTTCCCCCACTGCTGGAATTTTTTCCTAAGGACTTTTCCTAAGCAGTGAGAGATAGCAGGACACTACATTGCTAAAAATAGTAGATGGGAGGCAGGCTTGGTCCAGCAGACAGCTCCAGGTACAGACAACCCCAGGTACATACCTGTACTCCAGATACAGACGACTCCAGGTACGTACCCACACCCTTCAAGTGTGACTTTACTGTGCTGTGTTAATGCATGCCTCACCATCTAAACTGCTGTTTATACCCGTGCTAGGGGGGGTTATGCGTGTATGTATCCTACACACCCCCAAATGAATCCTGCAGTGTAAACACACCCTTAGTGAGAGCTTCGGAGAAGGATCTCCAGGTTTGGCATTAATTTTTTTCCTATGAAATGCTTCCAGAGTTTTGTAACTAAACTCCAGCGTCTATAGATTTTCTTAAGGAAAATAAGCTCTCCCACCATGGGTTAGGTTAGTCCATCTAGTCCAGCATACTGCCTCTTGGTAGCCAGTTCCTCGTGTTTTTATGATTTTTGAATGACTGGGATTGGAAATACTGTTATAACATCAGTCACATAGTATTGTTTCTGATTCCTGATTGGAGGATATGTAATGAACGTAATGGAGATTGCAAAAGTTGCAATCTGAAGTTCACTTTGGATAAATATTCAAGCTTAACACGCACTTTTCACATACATTAGATGAATACTAGTATGAATCAATACAACTCAAATATTTGTGGAAAGTGTGTGTGAAAGAGCAATAGAGTCTCAAATCACAACTGAGATTAAAAGGAGAATAATCACTGAATTGTTTTGTCCACCTCTAAATCTTGGGGTGCAGACTTCAGTTTGCAATAAACATAATATTTCTGTAAATGTATTTCTCTCAGCATCTTTTCAAGACAAGACATTTAGAATAAGGCACAGTTTCTGAAGTGACAACTGTGACAGACTGACAATATCCTGTAACATCCTGAACAAACCTTATGGAATTAAGATAAACTTTATTGAATTAAATTAAACCTTATTGAATTAGGATTAACATCTTTGGGGTACATTGTATTAACAAAGCAATGGTGTGTGTGTTATTGTGGAACTGTAAATACCTTCTCTTGTAGGAAGGGGAGATAATGATAATGAATGTCTTCCCTTATTAACCTGTGAAGTCCCCTGGATAAATATGCATATACTAGCTCAGACTGGATTTTCCAGTGATCAGCAGACAAAGGAAAAGACTTTTGGATAAAATGCCTGAGTTTAGGCTGATTAAGGGCCTTCTTCATGAGCCAGCAAATTGACAGGACCCCCTGGTCCACATGGGATGGCCAATTTTGGTTGCACATATTCCTGGAGTTTTCATCACAAGACAGTCTTTAATGAAAGATTCATCTTTAATTCCTGGAGACTCCAGGACAATCCTGGAGGGTCCATAGTGGGTCCCAGTCTTTACAGGAGGATTGGAAAGTCTTGGCCTGGAGAGGCCCCATAAAACTGTGTGTTTGTTCCGAACTGAATCTCTGATGAATCTCTAAAATCCAATCTCTATGATTGGAGAATTGCTAACATAGTTCCTATTTTTAAGAACGGGAAAAAAGCGATCTGGGTAACTATAGGCCTGTTAGTTCGACATCTGTAGTATGCAAGGTCTTGGAAAAAATTTTGAAGGAGAAGGTAGTTAAGGACATTGAAGTTAATGGTAAATGGGACAAAATACAACATGGTTTTACAAAAGGTAGATCGTGCCAAACCAACCTGATCTCCTTCTTTGAGAAAGTAACAGATTTTTTAGACAAAGGAAACGCAGTGGATCTAATTTACCTAGATTTTAGTAAGGCGTTTGATACCGTGCCACATGGGGAATTATTAGTTAAATTGAATAAGATGGGGATCAATAGGAAAATTGAAAGGTGGATAAGGAATTGGTTAAAGGGGAGACTACAATGGGTCCTACTGAAAGGTGAACTGTCAGGCTGGAAGGAGGTTACCAGTGGAGTTCCTCAAGGATCAGTTTTGGGACCAATCTTATTTAATCTTTTTATTACTGACCTTGGCACAAAAAGTGGGAGTGTGCTAATAAAGTTTGCGGATGATACAAAGCTGGGAGGTATTGCCAATTTAGAGGAGGACAGGGATATCCTACAGGAGGATCTGGATGACCTTGTAAACTGGAGTAATAGTAATAGGATGAAATTTAATAGTGAGAAGTGTAAGGTCATGCATTTAGGGATTAATAACAAGAATTTTAGTTATAAGCTAGGGACACATCAATTATAAGTAACGGAGGAGGAAAAGGACCTTCGAGTATTGGTTGATCATAGGATGACTATGAGCTGCCAATGTGATCTGGCCGTGAAAAAAGCTAATGCGGTCTTGGGATGCACCAGGAGAGGTATTTCCAGTAGGGATAAGGAGGTTTTAGTACCGTTATACAAGGCACTGGTGAGACCTCACCTGGAATACTGTGTGCAGTTCTGGTCTCCCATGTTTAAGAAGGATGAATTCAAACTGGAATAGGTACAGAGAAGGGCTACTAGGATGATCCAAGGAATGGAAAACTTGTCTTATGAAAGGAGACTCAAGGAGCTTGGCTTGTTTAGCCTAACTAGCCTAAAAGAAGGTAGAGGGGAGATATGATTGCTCTCTATAAATATATCAGAGGGATAAATACTGGAGAGGGAGAGGAATTATTTAAGCTCAATACCAATGTGGACATAAGAACAAATGGATATAAAGTGGCCACCAGGAAATTTAGACTAGAAATTAGACGAAGGTTTCTAACCATCAGAGGAGTGAAGTTTTGGAATAGCCTTCCAAGGGAAGCAGTGGGGGCAAAAGATCTATCTGGCTTTAAGTATGAAACTCGATAAGTTTATGGAGGAGATGGTAGGATGGGATAACATGGTTTTGGTAATTAAATATTCATGGTAAATAGGCCCAATGGCCTGTGATGGGATATTAGATGGGGTGGGATCCGAGTTACCCAGGAAAGAATTTTCTGTAGTATCTGGCTGATGAATCTTGCCCATATGCTCAGGGTTTAGCTGATCACCATATTTGGGGTCGGGAAGGAATTTTCCTCCAGGGCAGATTGGAAGAGGCCCTGGAGGTTTTTCGCCTTCCTCTGTAGCATGGGGCACGGGTCACTTGCTGGAGGATTCTCTGCTCCTTGAAGTCTTTAAACTACGATTTGAGGACTTCAATAGCACAGATACAGGTGTGAGGTTTTTTGCAGGAGTGGTGGGTGAAAATCTGTGGCCTGCGTTGTGCAGGAGGTCAGACTAGATGATCATAATGGTCCCTTCTGACCTAAATATCTATGAATCTATGAAAGAAACCCCTAAGGTGGGGTGATGCCTTGTAAGTTTATTAGCAAGTGGGGAGGTTCTTTTATTGTTCTTAATATGTTCTCTCTGTTTGTTTGTTTGTTAATAATAATGTAGGCTTGCTTAAAAAGGACTCTGTGGTAATATATCTGTAGCAATTAAACTGTTCTCCCTCTCTGAAGAGAAAGCAAGCAGATCTGGTTAGCCAGATTGTCTGTGCTGGGAATTACACAGTGAAGGCGGGGAACTGGCCAGCCTGGAAATACCCTGGGCAGATGAGAGACACACAGAGAGAGATGACTCCATGCACGAGAGGAGCTGGAAGCCTGAGGGCTGAGTGCCCTTGCTGAGCCACTGAGGGGAAATACAGGTGCCGCTGCCCTGAACTGTGACAAGGAGCACAATAAAAAGATGTAATAGCAATGATAATCTTTCCTACCTTTAATGTGGCTGTGTCTAAGGGCCCAATTTTGTAAAGTACTAAATGCCCATAAAACCCATGCCCTGAATCAGGGTTGAAGTTTCATAGCACCTTGTGTGGATTGCTCAGCACGTGGCAGGGATGGGTCCAAAGTACCAGTTGCTGGTTCAAGTCTGAGTTCGCAGTTCAGCAGGAGTAAGGTTGTTGCGATCTGGCCCAGCTCGCTTTACCTTAACAGATACGGGACAGTCATTAAGAGACGCTCCCATTGGCTTCAATAGGAAACGTTCCTGAGCAGGAATGCAGGACCGGGTCCCAACCTCAAACAAGGCTGCCAGCTGCATTATCCCAACTCACTGCATTAAAGTTTAGGACACCATCAAATATTGTTACTACCGTACATTATCCATCCTTTAATGCTGATATCAGGAGCATCAACTGGTGCAGAGGATAAATATGAAACTAAGAACTTCTCTTTATCCATAAGTAAAAATGTACCTCTGATTTCATTCACATGAAATTGCGTTAGGGGGTGGATTACCAATAAATATCCTACCATAAAGGGGAGAACAACAGATTCTGAAAAGTAAATGGAAGGCTGTCATATTCTACGTCATCCCTCCAAAGGTCAGCATTGAGCTACTGCTCTATAGTTCTCTATTAGCAAGTTGCTAATGGAAAATTGTAAGTCCTCTGTTTCATTGACCACCTAATGAACCTGATCTAGTTTCAATTAACATTTCTACATTTCTAAGCACTTTTATCACACAACCTTGAATGTCAAGTACCACTCCCCTCATTCCCCGTGTGCTTAAAAAACAGGCCAGTACAACCTTAGGGAAACAGGTAAATGGTACAAAAACACAATACTCTATTTTTTGAAATAATAAGCTCATTTACATAAATATCCTCTTATCATATTGGCTCAACCTGACTAAAACAAAATTGGCATGTAAGTGGCACTAACATAATTGACAAAAGTAAGCTGGATTAGTTATCAAAGTCTTATTTCCTAGCATGCAGGGAAAAGCTTCACTGTACTCACGGAACAAAAGATCAGTGTGAGATAATAAGTTGAGGAATTTCACAGAAATTTAACAAAAAATAATAGTTCTCCAGGGAACTTCTGCAATTTTCAGCTTTAAAGTATCTGGTAATTAGAAATGTATCAAAACTGAAATTAGACTGGTCTAGTCATTGGAGGAATGGAACCTGTCTCCAAGAATTATTAATGCAGAGACAGGCTCTGGAATGCTAGCTCAGTGACGTTAGACTCCTTCATGTTAGCCTCACTGTTATGTAAAACTAGGTTCATCTTAATTTGCTGGAATAGATTATTGCTTGACATTGAAGGGAAGCAGGCGTCGGCATTTAATTAAAATTAATGAACTGTTTTCCCCAAAATATAAGCAGCGTACATTTTGTGTCTGATTTCCAATTCCAGTTTTCATCCAAAAAATTCAGATATCATTACAACAAATAAATAAATAAATAAACAAAGTGAATTGAGATAAGGAAATTTCACGATCAGATCCACTGCCAGAAGGAAATGGTTTCAAAGCTCATCCCAAATGAATGTGTACATTTCTGCGAGGGTTTTCTTCTTAAAGCGTTAAGATTTTATGAAGATTAAATTTATAGACAAATATGACATACACTGGGCTCGGTTCTCACATGGACTGGGAAGAGTAGGGGAAAAGGGAAGGAAATGTGACTAGTAATTGTATACCACCTTTCAGCGAATCCCCTAACCCCAGGGTTCAGCAGGCCAGGGGCTCCTTGGGTCTCCTGTGTAACTTAGAGACTCTTTAAGGCAGCTCCAAGTTGTGCCAGCTTGGAACAGTTGCCTAGGGGTCATTACTTTAGCTGGAAGCCCTAGAAGTCACTGAATCCTCCTGCCCTGACATGCTCTGTATGCCAGAAGGCCAGTGGCTGGGGCCACACAGCCAAATAAGCCACCTCTTTACTAGTCAAACTTCTCTCCTGCTAGGTGAATCTGCTGGCTGCTAAGGGCATGTCTACACTGCCTCTGGGAGTGAGTCTCCCAGCTGGGTCCACAGACTTGTGCTAGCCAGGCTCATGATAGCACTCTAAAAATAGCTGTGTGGATGTTGCTTGGGTCTTTGCAGCTTGGCCTGAAGCTCAGGATCTCAAGTCCACCTCCTCCCCTCCACTCTTCAGAGCCTGAGTTCCAGCTTCAGCCCAAGCAGCAGTATCTAAACAGCTACTTTTAGAGTGTTTGCACAAATCTGTGGACCCAGCTAGCGGACTGGCTCCCAGATGAGGTGTGGACATCCCCAAAGGCAGCTTTAAGGCCCCAGTTCAGCAAAGCACTTAAACACGTACGTAACCTTGGTGGTGCTGAGGGGGGCTGGAACAATTGTTATAGTGGGGGCACTGAAAGCCATTGAACAAACCTGTAAATCCTGTATATGATAGAAACCGCTTCAAGCCAATGGTGCTGCCATACCCCCAGCATTGCTAGTTCCAGCATCTATGGTGGTGTTTAACCACTAGAGCAATACAAAAGGGAATTAGTGTGGCCCAAGATCTGGTCTATTCTATTAAAAGAAACAAAGATTAGATTTTACTGATGTGTGAACAGTGTATAATACAGTGTTCCAGCTGCATAATGTTTACTGGCATCTCATAAAGTGGAGATTCAGACTTCAGGGCACTGATAGAAAGGCATATCACTGCAGAATAAGGAGGTTCTTCTTCTATATACATTTTGGGATCAGCCATGGCACAGAACAGCTTTGGGACTGGGGAACATTTGTGTTCCAATTTCCCAGTTCCAATTCACTAAGAGCTCCTGGTCGGCAACTGGTGATCTGGCTTATTAATAAACCACACTTGGTTTATTGCCCATGCAAGAGCTGTCAATTTTCATTGCAGGTAATGTTGATCTGTGACAATATTCTATTGCATTTATTATTTATATAGCACTGTAAAAATTCTCACCCCACATACAAGATTAACTGTGCTAAAAGAAAAGAAAGAAAGAAAGAAAGAAAGAAAGAAAGAAAGAAAGAAAGAAAGAAAGAAAGAAAGAAAGAAAGAAAGAGTCCCTTCCTGAATGGAACTTAAATGACAATGACTTGATTTCTATCATGACAAATCATTGTTGCAGAGTTATTCGTTTCTCTGAAAGATGTAGAGCAATAACTGTGATTCATACCTTTACCAAGCTGCTTTCGCAAATCAGAAAACAGCTTATCCATAAAAGTATGTGCTTTCAAAATTATTACCAACAAATTGATTTCTGGTAGATGTAAGTTTATGAAGAAAAAGGTCAGTCATGCAGCAACCTGACTGACTGTACTGGGGTTAGTTGCAAACAAGGTGCCAAGACTATCACAGTGGGATAAATAACCTATGTTAGGGGAAGTGTTCTCCAGAATAAAGCAGCTTTCTGGTAGCCCTGCAGTTAAGAGGTTGGTCAGCGAAGATGTTGCTAGGTTCCCTCCCTGCTTTCCCCCAATTCACGCCAGTCCGATAAACCAATCATTGTTTCATCATGAGCCTAATCCAAAGCCTAATCCAAAGCCCAAAGCAAATGGAAAAAGACTCACATGGAATTCAGCAGGTTTTGTATCAAGCCCCGTACTGCCAAAAATTAATCCCATTGATTCCACTCCATTTTCATTGGAAGATATTTTAAGTATCAACTGAGATGAATAAAAATAGAGATGGGCTTTGATAAAAGCCTGAACCAAGTCTTGTACCGAGCACACTAATTCGCTGTATACTGCCACTGCGGGGCTACAGCTGTTGTCTTCCAATCCACAGTGGCTGCCTTGATACCTGTATGTCTGATGCATTTTCCTGCGTATCAGCAGGAGCCATTCATGCCAGTCAAAGCCTGGGTGTAGGGCCCTTTGGAAAGGTTTTGAACATGAACTCTGAATTCTCTGGACTAGGAAGATTACATCATTAACATTATTTTACAGCAGTTTTGTCTAATTTAATTCTCTGCCCTTCTCCCCCTTCCCCCTCCCGATTTATGTTCTTAATGTCTAGGTGCTGCCTTTGGTTCCCAGAAAATTGTGGATTTTTAATGTACTCCACTTCCATTTTAAGATTGTTCTGTCCTTTTCATTTCTTTTCTCCCTTTATATTGCCATCAATTATTTCAGCTTTATATTACCTTAAAATCATTTGTCTGTGCTCTTTTCTCCTCCTCTATTTTTCCTCTCTATGCCTCCTCCCATTTTCATGTCTCATTTTTTCTGAAATACTTCTATGTAACAGGGAGGGAGGCTTGCCCTTTGGGGCTGAAGGGTTTACATCTAGCCAATCCTTATTATGAAGGAGCCAGACCTGACCTGGCTGAGGCTGTTCCACTATAAGAACAGCAAGAAGAAGAAGTAAGTTGCAGAGAAAGAGAGGGAAAGAAAGAAAGGTTGCAGTGAAGGGGGGCTGTGAGAGCTGCTGAGACTGTGGGGGATAGAAGACCTGGGAGTAAGCTGTGGAAGAGAGAACCGTGAGGACAGAACTCGATACGCAGGGTAATTGTTATGTTGCTTTTGATTTTGGTTTGCTGTATTTGGAAAACTAAATTGGAATAGAAGCCTAGCCAGAAGGGCCTGCGGAACTGTTGGTTTTTTTGGTGTGAATGTAACGGGAGAGAATTATAACATTCATAAACCTGTCGGAGAACACTTCAATCTCTCTGGTCACGCAATCACAGACATGAAGGTCGCTATCTTAAAACAAAAAAACTTCAAATCCAGAATCCAGCGAGAAACTGCTGAATTGGAATTCATTTGCAAATTGGATTCTATTAATTTAGGCTTAAATAGAGACTGGGAGTGGCTAAGTCATTATGCAAGGTAGCCTATTTCCCCTTGTTTTTTCCTACCCCCCCCCCCCAGACGTTCTGGTTTAACTTGGATTTAAACTTGGAGAGTGGTCAGTTTGGATGAGCTATTGCCAGCAGGAGAGTGAGTTTGTGTGTGTGTGTGTGTCCCTGGTGAAAAAAAAAAACGGGGGGGGGGGGTGAGAAAGCCTGGATTTGTGCTGGACATGGCCCACCTTGATTACCATGCACATTGTAGGGAGAGTGGTCACTTTGGATGAGCTATTACCAGCAGGAGAGTGAGTTTGTGTGTGTATGGGGGTGGGAGGGTGAGAAAACCTGAATTTGTGCTGGAAATGGCCGACCTTGGTTATCATGCACATTGTAGGGAGAGTGGTCACTTTGGATGAGCTATTACCAGCAGGATAGTGAGTTTGTGTGTGTGTGTTTTTGGAGGGGGGTGAGGGGGTGAGAGAACCTGGATTTGTGCAGGAAATGGCCCAACTTGATTATCATGCACATTGTGTAGAGAGTTGTCACTTTGGATGGGCTATCACCAGCAGGAGAGTGAATTTGTGGGGGTGGGGGTGGAGGGTGAGAAAACCTGGATTTGTGCTGGAAATGGCCCAACTTGATGATCACTTTAGATAAGCTATTACCAGCAGGACAGTGGGGTGGGAGGAGGTATTGTTTCATATTCTCTGTGTGTATATAAAGTCTGCTGCAGTTTCCACGGTATGCATCCGATGAAGTGAGCTGTAGCTCACGAAAGCTCATGCTCAAATAAATTGGTTAGTCTCTAAGGTGCCACAAGTACTCCTTTTCTTTTTGCGAATACAGACTAACACGGCTGTTACTCTGAAACCTGTCATAAAAATGTTTATCTTTCAATTTAAAATTCTTCAGATTAGGCATGCCTAGATGAACAGGGTGTCCTCATTTTCTAGCCTATTGCAAGCAATGGTCTCTTCATTGTTTCTTAAATACTAGGAATCTTGGAGGCGCTATAAGAATATAAGAACGGCCATACTGGGTCGACCAAAGGTCCATCTAGCCCAGTATCCTGTCTTCCGACAATGACCAATTGCCAGGTGCCCCGGAGGGAATGGACAGAATAGGTTATCATCAAGTGATCCATTCGTTGTTGCTCATTCCCAGCTTCTAGCAAACAGAGGCTGGGACACCATCCATGCCCATCCTGGCTAATAGCCATTGATGGACCTATCCTACATGAATTTATCTAGTTCTTTTTTTAACCTTGTTATAGTCTTGGTTTTCACAACTTCCTCTGGCAAGGAGTTCCACAGGTTGAATGTGCATTGTGTGAAAAAATACTTCCTTTTGTTTGTTTTAAACCTGCAGCCTATTAATTTCATTTGGTGACCCCCTAGCTCTTGTGTTATGAGAAGGAGTAAATAACACTTCCTTCCTTACCTTCTCCACACCAGTCATGATTTTATAGACCTCAATCATATCCCCCCTTAGTTGTCTCTTTTCCAAGCTGAAAAGTCCCAGTCTAATTAATCTCCCCTCATATGGCAGCTATTCCATACCCCTAATCATTTCTGTTGCCCTTTTCTGAACCTTTTCCAATTCCAATATATCGTTTTTGAGATGGGGCGACCACATCTACATACAGTATTCAAGATGTGGGCGTACCATGGATTTATACAGAGGCAATATGATATTTTCTGTCTTATTATCTATCCCTTTCTTAATGATTCCCAACATTCTGTTCACTTTTTTGACTGCCACTGCACATTGAGTGGATGTTTTCAGAGAACTATCCACAATGACTCCAGGATCTCTTTCTTGAGTGGTAAAAGCTAATTTAGACCCCATCATTTTATATGTATAGTTGGGATTATGTTTTCCAATGTGCATTATTTTGCATTTAACAACATTGGATTTCATCTGCCATTTTGTTGGCCAGTCACCCAATTTTGAGAGATCCTTTTGTAGCTCTTCACAATCTGCCTGGGACTTACCTATCTTGAGTAGTTTTGGATCATCTGCAAATTTTGCCATCTCACTATTTACCCTTTACAGATCATTTATGAATATGTTGAACAGGACTGGGCCCAGTACAGACCCCTGGGGGACACCACTATTTACCTCTCTCCATTCTTAGAACTGACCATTTATTCCTATCCTTTGTTTCCTATTTTTTAACCAAAAAGAAAAGGAGTACTTGTGGCACCTTAGAGACTAACCAATTTATTTGAGCATAAGCTTTCGTGAGCTGTAGCTCAAATAAATTGGTTAGTCTCTAAGGTGCCACAAGTACTCCTTTTCTTTTTGCGAATACAGACTAACACGGCTGTTACTCTGAAACCAGAAAAAAGTATATTGATTTACCCTCTCCCCATCTCTCTTCAGTTTTAAGCACACAAATTCTGTACCATTTGTCACTGGTGCCAGCATTGCCATGAACTTTTCATCAGTTGGGCACATCTAGAGAATTAAACCCAAAGCTGGGTAATGACCAAAACAGCTTGGACAAACTGTTCAGTTGCCATATAATTATTTGACTCATGGTATCTTCCAGCTTTAATTTTCCTGTCCATTTATATTCCTCCTGAGTCGATTATCACTTCATTCTGTGCATTCGTTCTTTACTGCAAGTGCCACTGTAGAGCGACAGTTAGATTGTCTAGTAAACTGAGATATTTAGAGGTGCAAAGCAAACAAAGTATTGGCTGCATCTGGAAAACTCCACTCTAGTTTCTGTTGAAGTCATGGCCGGAGGCAGAACAAGGAGGTGATAAACGTTTTCACTTGGTGTTAAAGTCTGTATCCTTCACTTACCTTCAGATTCAATATTGACCAGAGACCGTACCAGGACAGAAGATCACAAGATTGCAGTCAGGGGGTACAGGCATAGGCTTCTATTTTTATTGCACATTCTTTTTCAGCCCTCATATCACCTCCACCCCAAGATACCAGATGACTACCACAGGAGCCTTGCCTGAACCAAGAACTCTGTCTTTCACCCTAAACTTTTGAAGTACCGCCTTCATTGTTAACCCCACTACAGGAGTGACTGGCCTGCTGCGACAGTAATTAACCCCTGAACATGAACTAAGACAACAATAACACGGGGACTATGAGTCACAGACTCACTTAGGTCAATGAAGGAAGGGAGGAAGTCCACAGAGCTGGTTATATTAGAAAGCTATAACTTGGACTGAGTTCCTATCTACACAGGCGTCTAAACTGACTTGCATAAGAGCTGGAGATTAGCTTTATAGTTCCTTAACTTCATTTTGGTTTCAGCGATTTAGCTCCTTCTGCCTTTCCAGGCCCTTTCCCCCCATTTCCCACCCATCCCTCACTCTTGTATGGACTTTTTGATTCCATAATTTTAACTATTAAAGCCCATCTGCAATTTTGCGTTCCCTGGTGAGTCCTAAGTAAGAGGCCGCATCCCTGAGTACACACAGAAAACTATAGAACTGAATGGTGCACCCCACCCCTTTTACACTGAATTCCAGTGGGTGCACACTACAGTGGGTCAAACATTTTCCAACAGAACATGTTTCCATCTGAAAATCTGACTTGACTAAATCTAAATGTTTTGTGGGAACCGTACTGATTTTGTGTGTAAAAAAAAAATTTGATGGGAAGCGATCAAAACAAAATAATGATAAGGTGACAATGTTTTCTTTTCATTTAATTATACTATAATTTATAGGAAGAATAAAAAGGAAACATTTTGATAAGGTTGAAATGAGACATTTCAGAATATTTCCAAAAAATTCCAAGACTGACTTTGTCCTAATTTGGGACTAAGCCAAAATTTGAAATCTTGAATTTCTTTCAGGATGACAATTCTGGTGTCCCCCCCACCTACCCACAAGCTGTTGTGCGTGTGTGCACATGAACACAAAAGAAACAGGTATTGTTGGTAGGGGATATTTATCTTCTTAGGTTTTTCTGTAATGACTATAACTCTGTCCTCATCCAGACAGTGTATTAAAATTTGTGTGTGTACAAATATTTTAATTTTTTCCCCATTAAGTTGGTGTTGAGTTTCTAAGGGGAAACCCTGGCCCTACTGAAATCTGTGGGAGTTTTGCCATTCATATCTATGGGGCCAGGATTTTATCCCTAAATTTGGGATAGGTGCTTAAGAAAGGAAAGGAAATAAAGCATTTCACCCGTTTCTGGGACAGCTGACAGACAGTGCACGACAGAACTACACAGTAGCTTAAAGATAAGTTAAGCTGAATATTGTGTCTAAATAAAACTGCAGGAAGAATTTAGAGAGTCTGTTTTGGAATTTGGCCAGGATTCTGGGGTTAACACGGGCCCAGCTTTATGAAAAGTCCCATGTGGTCTTTAATGATAAGCATGCAGGACCTGGGATTAGCATCTCCTTGAGACACAACTGGTGAAGTCCTGGCCCCAATTAATTCAATGGGAGTTTTGTTATTGACTTCTGTAGAGTCAGGATTTCATCCAGCAAAGTGATGTTCCCAATGCCATACTGGAGCATTGCTTTGTACTTACTTATAAGGCTTTTCTTCCATAAGCTTTCCAAATACTGACCATGCTTCAATCGGCAGATCATGGGCCGAGGGGAAAGGGTGCAGGTCTGCAGGGATCACTCAAGCTGTGTAGACTATAGACATACAATTGAGCTTCAGAATTAGTCAAACTGTCTAGGCCTCTTAAAACCACAGGAAAAGACTCAGCCTCAGTACTCCAATAAGTCACCAAGTGAGAAAATCTCTTACATTAATTATTTCTGCTTTGTGACTTTAGATCAACAAATTTGCCAAGCCTAAAAGACAGGGTTGATTTTCACAGCTGTTATAGGCTGAAGGTCTCTTTTACATGATGGATATAGTCAACGTGGGAGATGATGGGTTGTCAGCTGTGGAAAATAAACCTTAATTTCTTTCAAGACTAGACATAGGGTGTTGCTGCTACCATCTCGATGACAGTAATTTACAGTCACCTCTTTGAGGTACTTCTATTTTCTGTGCTCATTAATTCACCAGGGATGCTTTTGGAGGAAAAGCACTTAAATCAGTCAAATTATAAGGTCTATTCTAGCAAAAGCGGCTAATTATAGTTATTGTCAAACCTTCTATTACAAGCAGTTACAGTACATCTGCTTGTTAAATGGCAAAAGTGCTATTTGGTTAACTGTTTTCTACTAAAACCCTTTCCAAAATATATTACTTTGCAATGCAATCATTTTTATTGTTGTGTAGTATAAGCATGATAGTATTCTCTAGAGGTAACAACGTTTGTTCCTATTATGCTAGCCACTGTACACATGTAGACACACGTGCAGCTGGCCCCGACACAAAGAACTAAGCAAACAAGACAAAGGGTGGGAGAAAGGAAATACCATCCTCTCCGTTTTACAGAGGGGGAAACAAACACAGCAAGATTAAATGACTTAATGAAAGTCACGTAGGAAGCCTATGGAAGAGCAGAGAATTGAACTCAGATCTCCTCAAGCCAATCCTCCTTCCTTCATTTTTTAAAATCATGTCATTTTAAAAGGAGCAGTAGAGCTAGTAATTTTTGTAGCATTAATATAGTTATTTCACTAATTAGTCCTTTATCAACATTTCCTTTTGCTCTCTCGTTACCGGAAGCCTCCCACTAAAAGTTTTGTTACATCCCACAGAAATACTGCTTCACACAGCAGAACAGATTCAGAGTCAAGCTGTTCTCATGGTCTGTCAAAAGCAAAGAAACTATATAAATCGGTACTAGGAATATTCTTTTATAAATATTTTGACCCAACACATGCTTCAAGGCTAAAGGACAAATACAGTAACTTCTTAGGTATTTGTAAATGAGTTAAGCTGCCAAATTTACAGTATCTGTCCCCAGTGTGATTGAACTGATACTTCGATTGCCTTTACATGTCCTGTATCCACCCATGACAATCCTTTCCAATATACAGACATGGCCAGTGAGTGGGGCTGGATTCCGATCACAGGAGTCTCTTAAAACCTCTGCCTTGAAATAACAGCCTGGCAATGGCAAAGGTTTAAATAAAAACAAAACAAAAACAAAACCCCTCTGCATGCAAGCCTTTACTTGTGAACAGATGTATTACAGATGAAATCTCAGGCGAAATGGCTGAGAAAAGAATTCAAAGCAGCACGATTGATACTAAAATTGCCAATAATTGCCAATTTGTGCCTTTCCCGTTCTATCATTAGGATGACTGAAGGTAGTAACAACATGAGGCACAGGGCAACATGCAGCAAAGATGCCAGTCAGGAACCATTCATTTGAATTGCAAACCGGGGCCTAGTCCCAGCACACACAACTTTGTTCACCCATCTTTTCTATTTTATTTTAAAGGCTGCAGTTCTGCCACTCATTGTGTAGGGGGGCCTGATTGTGATCACACTTACTCTGATTCTAAACCACTGTGTTTCCATTAGCTTCACTTTTAACAGAGCCACTTAATTTACAATCACGTTATCCACTCATCATCATTCATCCGGTGTTACACCAGAGATTTAATTCAATTCCTTGTATTTATTACTCATACCAGTTGAGGTGGACTCATGTTGTTCTACTTAAACAGGCCTCAGTTCAGCAAAGCACTTAAGCATGTGCCTAACTTTAAGCATGTAAGTAATCCCTCTAAGCCCATGAGACTACTCACATGCTTAAATGTAGGCACATGCTTAAGTTCTTTGCTGAATCAGGGTGATACCACCGATCTTCTACTGATGGGTAGGATAATCTGCATTGTCCCTCCAGGCTTTGCAAAGGCTATTCCTTCATCCACTCATATTGAATTCTACCAAAAGCAACAACGAGTCTTTTGTCTTTATGAGCCCAGGACGCTAATTGCTCTTGGCGCTTGCACATGTTTAATGCATTTTTTCTCTCAGCATTTATTCCTTTTTCATTAAAAAAAATGCCAGGGAAGAGGTTAGCTTTGTCAGACAGCAATAGTCAGCACAGAAGAGCTAGCATTATATTTGTTTTTCTCCAACATTATGCTACCGCCCCAGTTTTCCATGACTTTTCAGGAACAATCATCAGTGGTGCAGTTAGTTTGCCAAGTCCCTTAGGATGGTTACCATCCAGAGAAGCCAATTTCTATGAGCCAGTCTCCCTCCTGTTCTCCACAGCCATGCAAGGGAGCAAGAAGAAGGGGCTAGAAGTGACCCCTTATTGCTTTGTGCTACTTGCACAGATAACAGGGAGAGAGCAGCCTCTGTGCAACTATGCCATGCCACCATGCAAGTGGGTGAGACAGGGCAGGGAGTGGGAGGATCCCTTGTTCTGTTCCCTCCTATGACCCAGCTAGCTTAGCCATGTCAATGTACTATGTCAGATATAGGCCAGCACAGGCTACTCAAGGGAGAACCTAAGTGGCAGATCCAGTCTGCTCCAGGGAAGTACAACATTGTGCTACCACTTGCTTCAGGGTTATGGCAAAGCCCTATATGTTTAACTTTTATTACCTTATTTGTGCTTTCTCCGTAGCTATTATTATTGGTTAACGTTTATACTGCAGCAGCACCTAGAGAGTGGGGCCTCATTCTGCTAGGCACCATACAAACAAAGTGACAGTCTTTGCCCCAAAGCTATTACCAGGTTGTCCTCATCCCCTGAATATACAGATTTCTTTCCTTTAGTTTAGTAGTTGTAGACCGTTTTTTTTTTATTAAAGGAGCTCAATAGTTCATCTGTTTGAGTTATTAGCGTCTTCCCACTCCCCAGTGAGAATCAGATCCTGATCTCCTCACTTATAACGAATTGTATCTTACTCCACAAATACTCCCGTTGACTTCAAGGACCCTGCTCACAGAGTAAGGTGTTACTCAACATGAGTAAGGGGATCTGAATCTAGTCCTCAGGAGCAGACTTATTTTCAGTCTAATACCACACTTTCCCCACACATATATTTAGAAAAAGCTTTACGTAGGCCATGTCTTCAGTGCCAAAAATGAGGGACTTTTTTTTTTTTCAGAGAGAACTAGCTTGAGTTAGCTCTCTCAAGCTATGTCTACACTACGCGCCTTTTAGTGACACAGCGGATGCGCTACAGCCGTGCCGCTAAAAGGCCGTGCAGTGTAGCTGCTGTTTGTTGGCAGGAAAGCTCTCCCGCTGACAAAGCACTTTTCACACCGGCGCTTTTCATCGGTAAAACTTTTGTTGTTCGGGCTGGGTTTTTTTTCACACCCCTGACTGACAAAAGTTTTACCAAAGAAAGTCCAGTGTAGGCAAAGCCTCAGTAAAATCCTAATGAAAATAAGGCACTGAAGATTTTACCTCAATGAAGCTAGGTAAGGTCAAACAGGGTGGGTGGCTGAGTGGGCATTGTTTTGACCGTGACTAGCTACACTGAGGTAAATAATTACCTGTGCCTTTTCTCCACTAAGACTTTACTGCAAGACAGCTATCTTGTTGTAAAAAACACACCCTATCTGACAATGAAGACATAGATGTGGTCTTTCTTAACCCCTTTAGCTAGCATTATCTCATTCTGCTTCTTTAGCTGGTCTTCTCTTTCTCTTGAAAGCCTTGATTAGTTGTGTATTGCTGTTGATTGCCACCACATTTTTCCAAGTAGAGTACAGGGTTTTGTTCTGTTATTTGTTGGTTAACCTTACACCCTTGAGTGGTCCATTCTGAAGCCACTCTGGCTGCCCTCTTGTTCCTGGCATTCTTCTTCTTCAGGGGAAACCTTGCCTTAATTAGAGTGTCTTTAGGAATTCCCCACCTCCTTCCACATGCTCTCATGGGGTTTTACTCCCTAGATTTCTTAAGTGCTCCAAATGTGGCTTTGCTAGGAGTGCCAGCCTATGCAACTCTAACAGTGAAATAATCCACCTTCACATCCGTCAGTTCAGCACCAACTGCAGGTCCTCTCCTTGTGGGGGGGAAATAAATCTCATAAAGGAAATCAGTAAGTGCAATGCTCTGCTTTTTCTCCAGTCCCATTGCAGTCTACCCTACGCGTCACAATTTAACACCTTGAAACCTCAGCTATCATTGCAAATAAACACTCTATGATAGCATTCTTTTAAGGGACTGCAGCAGTCTCTCTCTCTTCTGCTGCTACCAGTCAGCTAGCAAAGCTCACAACCCTGCTGGCCTTCCTCAGACTTTAGCAGAAAGCAATCAGCATCTTCCAACTTTTTCCCCATAGGCCAAAGCCTGAGGCCCTCATTCTGTTTTTAGCTCCATCTTTACTCCTGCAGGAAAACCCCACATTAACTTCAGTGACAGTTGCCTCATTAAAAGCTGAATAAAGATTGAACCAACAGCTCAGCATGACAGGGAGAGGGCTTCTGACTAGTGACTGTATTGACGTATGCTGCATAACTCAGTCTACCTACTCCTGTTATCGGAGGCAGGCTCCCAGCTCAAGCTGCTTTAATGCAGACTGGCTCTCTTCTCGTCAGGGGGAAAGAGAGGGGCTCACTTTTGGCTTACTTAGAGGAGGCCACTGCCTATGGACCACAGGGGTTCTGGTTTGAACTTCAGCAGTAGTAAAGAGCAGGATGTGAATTCACTCTTTACAGAGGGGATTCTGCTAATCTGTTGAGAGCGTTCTGGTGACCAGCCACCAGTATATGAGTGCAGAGTGTGGCGTAAGAGGAATTTTTGCAATCAAAAAGAAGTCATTAGGATTAACTCCCTGTCTTTATTCTCATTAGCTGGTCACATCAAGAGCCAGAAATAGGTGTGTGTGGGGGGGGAGGGGGGTAATACATAGAGTTGTCAGGGCTTCTGATACTCATTTGACAGATTTCAGAGTAGCAGCCGATGTTATCTCCCCCACCTCTCCGCCCCCGCCACTGTTCCTCAGACGTTCTTGTCAACTGCTGGAAATGGCCCACCTCGATTATCGCTACAAAAGGTTTTCTTCCCCCCTCCCCACCCCACTCTCCTGCTGGTATTAGCTCATCTTAAGTGATCACTCTCCTTACAGTGTGTATGATAACACCCATTGTTTCATGCTCTCTGCGTATATAAATCTCCCCACTGTATTTTCCACTGAATGCATCCGATGAAGTGAGCTGTAGCTCATGAAAGCTTATGCTTAAATATATTGGTTAGTCTCTAAGGTGCCACAAGTACTCCTTTTCATTTGACAGAGTTAGGTTTCACCTCAGACAATAGAAAATGAGGGGCTGTATAACTAGGGACTTAGAAGCAAGTGGAACGGAGGCAGGCCTGCATTTCACTTATAAAAACAAAAAACCCACTATAGGAAAAACAATAGCCATGAGCAACACCACCACTCTTAGGCATTAGGGCTTCTCTGCACTTAAAAGACTGCGGGGGGCGCTGCTGCATTGCTGCAGCTGTTTCGCTGTAGCACTTGAGTGAAGATGCTGCCTACCACTACGGGAGGGCTTCTCCCGTCGGGGTAGGTAATCCACCTCCCTGAGAGGCAGTAGCATTCTCCTGTCAGCCTACCGCTGTGTACACCAGGGGTTAGGTCAATCTAACTGCACTGCTCAGGGGTGTGGATTGTCACAGCTGACCGACGTAGCTACACCAACCTAATTTCCTAGTGTAGACCAGGCCTTAGACCCATGAATTAAAACCTAATACAAATGGCCATCCATGTAGCACAGAAGTGCTACATAAAACCAGCTCCACGCAGGTATTCATTGCAATCATCCTTGTGACTCACTTGGCATGACAGCCTCTAGATCTTGGTTTTTTGTCCTACCCTCGTTCAGCCAAAAGAAAGTAAAAGAAGAAAAATTCATTATTTTTCTTGCGCCTTCTCCCTGCTCATTTGATGAGATGTCCCATTTCATTCTCCATCTGCTCTGCTGCAACACGAGAAATGGGTCCTTTCCTAGATATGCAGAATAGACTCAAGGAACTAAGCCAGTTATAGCCATAAGAGAATAATATATCCTGATCTTATTTTATATGTCCTGTCTCATTTCCAGGTTGGTAATGGAGCAATTTACAACCACTTACATTTTTCCTGAAGTTTACAGTGAATAAGGCATTAGTGCAGTGTTGCAGTGTACTGGGACACATCTCGTTAGGGAGGAAGCAGTCTCTCTCTCTCTCTATATATATATATATATATATTTCCAATTTTAAAAAAAGCCACACACTTCACCCTCCATGAATTTACAGCCAAAATTATTCTGGTGTTTTTCTTTGCAATGATGCAAACTCTAAAATGTAAGGAACAATGCTAAGACAACACTCAGAAAATAAAATGCCAAACTTCAAATATTGACCCACTACTTTAGAACCCAGGAATACTTTCATGGGACCTTTCCTATCTTCAGATCAGATTCTGCCACTCTTACTCAGGCTGCGTGGTACCCAATGGGGCAGCTTGAGGAGTCAGGTGGGTACTATTCAACCTGCATAATGGTGGCAGTATCTGACTCCTAGTGCTTTTTTTTATTGCAAGGTGTCATGGATCCACAGGATCTGGTGTATGCCCAGCTAGGAATCAGTCCCTTGGGACTGACATCTTTAGTGTTACAGGCCCTAAAGATCACACCGTTGCACAGAGGCAGGCCCTGGCCTACAAGTTTCTGAAACTGGGCCTTCAGGCACCAGCAATCCCTGTCTCTCTCCACGGCTCCCAGCAAGGAATCCAGCCAAGCCAGACTCCTGCAGGAGGCTTGTGCTGTATTCCATAAGGGCACTGTGCTCCCAGTAAGCATTTGCAGTGACACCAGGTAGACTTTCCTAAACAAGGTAACAATTAGTCACCTGGCACACAGATTCAGAAAGTCCTTAGGTTAGCACAGAGAGGCAAAGGTTAAGATAGAGTTCAGCCTGCCTGGCCAACGCCAGGCCAGGGCTCCTTTGAGCCATGCTAGTCTCAAAGCCCTATAGGCGTGAACACGCATGTGGTCTCCCAAGGCCAGCTCTTAACCCAGCCACCTGACTTCTTTGCTCTTTGTTCTCCAGTTCCGGGTCTTTGCTCTGCTTCGCCCTGCAGTGAGGGGGGACGAAAACTCCTTCCTCCTGGAGGTTGGTTGCTAGGAATGAACATCCAGGTCACTGGGGTTCCCATTGTCTTTCCGGATGCTCCATTGATATGGGTTGGTTCCAGCCTGTCTTTAACAGCCCATCCATTCCCTCCTTTACACACTGTGCAGAGCAATGCAAAGCACAGAGGGAAGCTGAGGCATAGATAGGAATCAGAATTATTACTAAAATTCTCACTTTGTCACACAAGGGACATGCTTGTAGGTACCCCTCCATCACTCCTAATCCCAACCGTTCCAAGGCGCTAGAGCCCAGGTACCGAAATGGAGCTGGTTGCAATTTTTTCATTGAAACTTCTTTGATGAAAAATGGGTTTTCAATTAAATGGACATTTTTGGGGAGGGAAGCATTATGTTGACAATTTTTAGATTTGCATAAATCCCTCCCCTTCCTTCCCCTCCCCCTCCCCGAAAACCCAATGTTTCAATATTCAGCAGCTGAAAAAGAACAATTACTTACCTTACAGTTCTTAAATCCATTTTGTAACTGGTTCTTCCAGATGGTTTGTCCACATAAATCACACTAACGGTGCGCATGTCTATCAGGCCATGCCTGCACCCTGAATGGGCTTGTGGCCCCAGCATCCAAGGGCATATAGGGCAGAGTGTACTCAAAGATCTCTGTGTTGCTTCTTATTGCCTGTGGTAGCAACAGGGTACTTGACAGTGGCCACCTGCTCCCCCATAATATCATTTAATCAAATCAATGTTGTACATAGTTGTAATTACTATAACTAGTTTAGAGACATTTCTGCTTTGTTAACAGCCCCTCATTCATTTTCTTGTAATAGTCTCTCTCCTTCCTTCATCCAAGTACAACTTGGCACCTTCCCATCAAATGGCTGAGCCTAAACTCTCTGGCTTCAAGCCATGGCTGTTTTGTGACTGATCTATTCCTTTAACTGATGGACACAGTTCTGTTTGGTCAAGAGCCACATTCCAGTCACTTTCCTTCTCCACCAGAACTCGCCGCTCTGGGGATATCCAGCCCAAGCTCCACCTACTGGAGCAGTCCAGAAGGAAAGCATCCGATTCAAAAAAACATTCCTCTGACTCCAAAAAGGGGCTCTGCTCCCTGAGATCCCACTCCTTCAGCGGTCTCTATAAGTAGGGACTCTACACTGAATGCTCCATTTGCTGATACCCAGAAAGGGTCTGCAACTCAGTCAGCCAGCCATCTTCAGTCTCAAAACAGAGTTTAATTTCCAACTGATGCCAGGTGCTAGAGACTAGTACCACCTTCACATTGAGGCAGAGCTGAGCATCACTCTAAAGGCAACTCACCATGCTTATTTTGTTCCCTGGAAAGGTATACATTAAACCACAAATGTTACCAGTCTCCACACTCTTCTAAAGCACAGGCCCAAGGCCTTATCACCCTGGACAGACTCACAGGGCTGATTCTTTGCCTCATCCAGCTTCAAGCGGAACTAAGTGCATTCTGGCACCGAAGCCTGGCACCAACAAAAGCTCCTGTCGATCAGGTTCCTGGGATCCCATGCACAGAGCAATTGTAGAATTTTTAAGCATATCTGTTTGTTAATGTCTGTGTGATTTTCAAGTCAATGAGAGCTCCATTCATCCCTCTCTTCGGCCAGTGTGACAACAGACCATAAAAAGCAGATCTCTGTTTTTTTGGCAGGAAGACCCAGGTTTCCACATAGTTCTCCCATTCCCTGGCACAGCATCTGTGTCTCTGGATTTTCTTGGCTAGCGGCAAAGATTTTATTTTTAAATGATCATCTACCACCCTCTCCTGGAGGTCACTGCTTGTCCACAGAAGAGCCAAGCAGCAAAATCAACCCCAAGGATTCATTCTCTTGTGGAGGCATGATCCTGAGGAGGGGAGAAAGCTGAAGGGGGGGAAAAAAGACAAAAAGAAGGAAAAGCTCTATGTTGTATGGCTCAGATATTGGGAAGAGAAGGAGAGACACAGATACTGGAACTTTAGAGGGAGGGGGAGGTCCATTACCATCCTGAGGTGAGAAGGACTGAGCTACCATCTGTGCCTTCAAGATGGTGAAAGTGGAAAAAAATTCCATACTGCTAGCATGCAAATTGTATGCAAATATATGTAAATCTTCTCAGCCTTTTCTATGACACAGTCTAGGTAGGTCTGCTGGAAAGTTGGAAGAGCTCATTAAACACCAGGGCAGGAAAAATGTTCTGTAGTAATGACAAAAAAAAAAATAGAAGGAAGAAAACACTAGAAAGATTTTGATTTGAACAGTTTCCGTAAACAATTCACCCTGTCAACAGTAGAACAAACTATAGTTGCATCTGAAGAGCATCCAGGTGAGAAACTGCCTTAGAATCCTCTCAGCTGATGTTGTTCTTGGTTCACTGCGCACATGTTCTACTCTGATTCAGGGAAACAATGCATGCCAGCTTGCGCGTTCAT
The DNA here is from genome assembly GCF_965140235.1 of Caretta caretta. Lineage (NCBI taxonomy): Eukaryota > Metazoa > Chordata > Testudines > Cheloniidae > Caretta > Caretta caretta. The sequence continues at coordinate 116,135,267 of NC_134212.1, read as the reverse complement.
CTGTAATCTTAATTTGCTGCCTGCAGGAAACACAAGAGAGACCCTCAGAAAATATTGAGAAAGATCATCAGTTAAGTGCCAGGCAATGCTCTAAATGTTTGCTTCTTGGATCCTTGGGGCCAGATCCTCAGCTAGTGGAAATCAGTGTAGCTTCATTAAATCAAAGGAGCAACACCAGTTTACTCCATCTTAGGATCTGGTCTTCTATTTCTGGATCACGTAAGGCCAAATTCAGCCCTGGCATAAGTGGCTGTAACTCCCACTATTTTCAGTGGGAGTTGTGATTGGCCACGCTTAGATGGGCCAAAACATAGTGTAAACCAAAATGCAAAAAAAAAAAAAAAATCCCAATGAGATGTACTACTAGTACCTTTACATTATATATGGTCATTCGTGGGAATTCATACACTTAAGTGGCATACAGATTTTACAAATAAAGTAGTTTGTTTGAGTTCTCCTCGCCCTAAAATATTCTTTTTAGAAGTCACTTAGCTCTGTCAACCCAAGATTCTCAAAGCATCAGACACTTTCAAAATAAGATGGAAATAGCCAGGTAAACATTCTACTGGAGTAACCATGAGAAACACAAGCCATTATGTTGACTGGGTTAAATAATAAAATTAAATAATAATAGTTAACAAATCTCTGCATGTTTCTTCATTCAGGATTCAGGTGCAGTTATTTGCTATAATGTTGCATATCGGGTTTGTTTAGTCTGGAGAAGAGAAGACTGAGATGGGACATAACAGTTTTCAAGTACTAAAAGGTTGTTACAAGGAGGAGGGAAAAAATTATTCTCCTTAATATCTGAGGATAGAGCAAGAAGCAATGGGCTTAAATTGCAATAAGGGTGTGTCTTAAATATAAATGGAAGGGTAACCACCTTTCTGTATACAGAACTATAAAGACAGGTTTCAGAGGAACAGCCGTGTTAGTCTGTATTCGCAAAAAGAAAAGGAGTACTTGTGGCACCTTAGAGACTAACCAATTTATTTGAGCATGAGCTTTCGTGAGCTACAGCTCACATGCTCAAATAAATTGGTTAGTCTCTAAGGTGCCAGAACTATAAAATCCCTCCTGGCCAGAGGCAAACCCCCTTCACCTGTAAAGGGTTAAGAAGCTAAGATAACTTCACTGGCACCTGACCAAAATGACCAATGAGGAGACAAGATACTTTCAAAGCTGGAGGGCGGGGGGAAACAAAGGGGTCTATCTGTCTGTGTGATGCTTTTGCCGGGAACAGAACAGGAATGGATTATTAGAACTTGTTAGTAAGTAATCTAGCTAGAAATGCATTAGATTTCCTTTTGTTTTAATGGCTGGTAAAATAGCTGTGGTGACTGGAATGTATATTCCTGTTTTTGTGTCTTTTTGTAACTTAAGGTTTTGCCTATAAGGATTCTCTATGTTTTGAATCTGATTACCCTGTAGGTTGGTGAGGATTTTTATCAAGCCTTCCCCAGGAAAGGGGTGTAGGGATTGGGGGGGATATTTTGGGGGAAAGATGTCTCCAAGTGGGCTCTTTCCCTGTTCTTTGTTTAACACGCTTGGTGGTGGCAGCATAGGGTTCAAGGACAAGGCAAAATTTGTACCTTGAGGAAGTTTTTAATCTAAGCTGGTAAGAATAAGCTTAGGGGGTCCTTCATGCAGGTCCCCACATCTGTACCCTAGAGTTCAGAGTGGGGAAGGAACCTTGACAGGGTGGTTTAGGATGGACATAAGGAAAACCTTCCTAACTACCAGGGTGGTGAAGCACTGGAATAAAGTGCCTAGGGAGGTTATGGAATCTCCATCATTGGAGACTTTTAAGAGCAGGTTAGACAAACACCTGTCAGGGATGGTCTAGATCAGTGGTGGGCAACCTGCAGTCCACGGGCCACATACAGCCTGTCAGGGTAATCCGCTGGCAGGCCACGTGACAGGTTGCTTACATTGACCATCCACAGACACAGCGGCCCGCAGCTCCCAGTGGCCACAGTTCACTGGATTGGAAGAGGCCCTGGAGGCTTTTTGCCTTCCTCTGTAGCATGGGGCACGGGTCACTTGCTGGAGGATTCTCTGCTCCTTGAAGTCTTTAAACCATGATTTGAGGACTTCAATAGCTCAGACATAGGTGAGAGGTTTTTCGTAGGAGTGGGTGGGTGAGATTCTGTGGCCTGCGTTGTGCAGAAGGTCGGACTAGATGATCATAATGGTCCCTTCTGACCTTAATATCTATGAATCTATAAACAAACTGTCTCATGACCCGCCAGCGAATTACCCTCTCGGGCCACGTGCAGCCCACGAGCCGCAGGTTGCCCACCACTGGTCTAGATAATACTTAATCCTGCCACGAGTGCCGGGGACTGGACTAGATGATCTCTCAAAGGCCCTTCCGTTCCTATGATTCTAGGAAACTTAACAGAACAGGTGCATATATGAGAATGGTTTGTCAGTGTTATACAAATGCTGCTAGGAACAGTATAGCCTGAGGTGTGTCATTTAGACAACTAGTGATGGAATCTATGTGTTTTCACTCTCCACCATCTCTTTGTATAGCCAGTAACACATTACTACTCTTTGGGGAAAAGGGAAAAATCAGGAGAGGAACTGTGACTCAGTGGGGTATCTCAGAGGCACTATGTCTCCCCCAGGATGACCCTAGGGGTAGTGCAGCTTTCACACCGCACATTGCTCAGGGCTATGCCTATAGTCACAACCCTGCTGTGTTAAACTGCATCTCCCCTATGAACTCACCCAATGGATTTTTCTCCTGGAAATAGAGATATAGATTCCGGAGAGGGCACAACCTGAGCATTATCAAACAAGACTGCGGAAAGAAGCCAGAGAGATTTAGAGCTTCTACAGAACTGAAACAATAGCAACCATATATTTGATCAGTTGCACATAATTATTTATTGTTATTAAAAAGAGGATAGTCACCATGGTAACTAGAGCATCTAGTGGTTATGCGCTGTCTGTGAGAGAGAATACCTTATCATGGGATGGTACACAGCAGATCAGCAAAATATCAGAGCTTTTCACAGTGTTTCCAAGGAAATATTGTCCTCCATTTTTCATTACAATGCTGAACAAGTTGTGCTGTTGCATGCCAGCTATTGTTCTTAATGATTTCAATTTATTTTTCCCCCTTTTAAAGAAGGGACGTTATCAAAAGTGGTAGATCTACAGTTAGACCTGCAGCATCAGCCGTGTTTTGGATCAACTCAAAAAATGAGAGAAATTTCAAGTATTTTACATGACTGGCTCTGGATACAACAGATTACACTAGCCCTGAAAAAGTGTTTTGAGGCTTCTTCTGTAGAATAATTCAGTAGGTTTTTGTTTGTTTTTTAAGGGGAAAGGCATACTGTCTCATTACAGAAAGCCCTACCAACAAAGTGGAAACCAAGAAGCTTAGTACAAAAAGACTGGCTGGCCTAGCCCAAATGGACTTTGAAAGACACCACTCCCCTAAGGGGTATGCAATTGGATCTCTGGAATTTGCCTGGAAACCTACCATTCGAAAATTGCAGCAATATAATCAACGTCCTTAAGAAAGTTGTAATAAAGTAGCATGAATGATTCAGATCAAACAGACAGATTAAGCCCATGAAGGATCCAGATCAAGCATCATGATGCTTGTCCCTGTAACAGAAGCATTGGATATTAGAGTCTGTTCATTCTATGACCCAGTGATGCTCAGCTAAATCTGCCTATGTTTTAAACTTACAAACACATATCTAGTCCCAGAAACTCTTCTCATGTCACTGTCACCTCATTTTGTAGATGCACAGCACCGTACACAGCGGGGTGGCCAACCCGCGGCTCATGAGCCGCTTGCAGCTCTTCTACAGTCAAAGTGAGACTGGCGGAGCCCACTCCCCATTCTCCACCTACCAGACTTGCGAGGGAGCACGGGACTTCTGCCTTGCAGCTGGGCAGTGGGGTAGGGGCTACTGCCCAGCAGGGAGGAGGGGCCTGGGGACTTCAGCAGGAAGTCCCAAGCCCCAGCAGGCATGCCCTACAGGGCTGAAGCCCCAAGCTCTGGCAGGCACATCCTGGCTCTCGAACTTCTGAAGATAGCCATATATGTCTCAGAGGGTCAGTAAGTTTGGCCACCCCTGTTGTACAGTTTGTAAGATCTCCCCTTTTTTGGAGACTTACCATAATAAGTGAAAACAGGACAATGGAGGAGACTGTAAATCATCTGGCTTTACACCACTGAAACCTACCGTAGTTCAGAGTTATCCCCACTTTGGAATCCGCACCTGTCACAGTAATTTAGCAATAAGCATGTAGTTTGCTACTATCATCTTGCTATGTTGGCCCCAAAGAGTTCACATACAGTTAGCAATAGATAATGGTCTTCAAAATGTTCAGTGTTCCAGCAAAGAAAACATCCCAAAGTTTGGATGCTTATTCAGACCTCTTTAGCTCACGAGCTCAGGCTATCACATGAAATGGCTAGTAATTTCTAACAGGTTATGAGTATCATTAGAACAACATTTCTGGTGGTGCTTCTGCCTCTCCTGGCGGATGAAGTTAGGAAGGGCACACAGATGTGAAAAATTCTAGCTGGAACCTCAAAAATGTTCTGGTTCATCTCAAAATGTGCCTGAAAGTTTAGGATAATCCTTACTTTATCATGCTCATCAGTTAGCTAATTTCTACTGAGCTCATTCAGCCAGTTGCTTCTTGTCAGACTTAACAGGACAGAGGGAGACCTCTTAAAAGGGTGTCCTTGAATTGTTCAACTTTTTAACACCCCCCCTCAAATCTAAACATTAATTTAGTTTAATGAGACCCAGGAGGGATGTCTCTCTCTGACAAGTAATGACCCTGCTTTTGCAAAAGTATTTTCAGTGTAAATTACATTATTGATTTAGAGATCCAAATGAAGAAATAAGAAGTTCTGAAGGACTGAAATCCATTATTTATTCTTATGGATGAATGGATTCCAGTCTGAAAGCAGATTTCAGGGGACTAGTATAGGGATAGTAGATCAAACACATTTTTTTTTGTTATTCCCCCTCACCCAACCCCGCAAAAAAAAACAACTTTCCACAATTGGTAGGAAACTACAGAAAAGATTGAGAGGATGGGTGTTCGGAAACATCTGAAAACCAGGCTTCTTTAAAGGCATCCAAAGTTGGGCACCCAAAATCACTAGTAACTTATGGAAGTCTTGGCCGCAGTGTCTTAAGAGATGGAAATAGTTGGTTCCTTCCCTCTCCCGATTACAGAATACGTGAGGCTAGCCGAAAGATTAAACGTTCAAGCCATTGCCAACACCAGTTCATCTTCCCCCATTGTTTAACAACAATGAGAGTCATATACAAATGTCACCATCTGCTGCTGGCATTTTAAGCTCCGTGTTATCTAACCCTGCTCAAAGTGGTCTTTATTGACGTGGTGTTTACAACACCAGTGGCAGATGGCACCCAATCTAGTCTGGGGCTACCAACATAGGTACCTCCAGAGGAGCTGAACCACTGGTAGCAACAATGGGGAAAAAATTTCAATATCCCCCTAGAGTAGACAGGGCAATAAAGGAATGAGCCAGACTCTACATGAAGACTTGGCAGTAGTACTGCATATAACACCTATACACCCCACTGTTGGGGGTTAATAGTATTGCTTTGTTTCAGCTCTGCAGCACGTGAAACTTCTGAGTCAACAGAATGGAGGTGTAAATCGGAGGCATGTTTTGAGAGCGTGTGCTTGAGACATCACTCAAGTTACAATCAGAGAAAATGGTTTCATCCTCCAGGATGTTAGAATATGGCATAATACTGATCTGACAGAGGTATCAAGAGAGCATTTTGTCTATTACTCCACCAGGGGAAGAACCAGAGAGACACTTGTTCTCTCATTTTCATTTTAAGGACTTGTTGTACTGGGACTGGATCTATTTTTCACAAGGGTTATTCCTTTCACTTCACATCTGAAATGTCTCGAGTAAAAAACAACTTTCATGGAAACGACGCTTTGATGTTGTACAACATTTTGCTGTGCCACCTGAGTGTCATTTCCAATCAGTTTGCTGGGGGAAAGTATCTTTCTGGGCTTGGGGCCAAGCCCAAGCTACAGCCACTTCTGTTTCAGACATCACTCAAAGAAGAAATGGCCTACTGTCAAAATTGAAAGTGAAAAGCAGCTCCCATGACCTCTGACTCACAGACTTCATTGATCTCTTGAGCTATGCAGGGCTCCTCCTGTCCACACTCCTTGGCAGATAGTGGCTAAATGCCACATTTGTTAGCAGCTACCTCTGCAATGCCTGATCGCTGTGTGTAGGACAACTGGAATCAGGGATATTATGTCAGTGGGTGGCATTAGCGAGTACCACACCTTTCCCTATTGGGATTGGAGAAATAGCAGGGTATGTAAACTCATCATTTAGTGTGCAATCTACTGAGAGCCATGGAACCAGTCAGAGTGACCAGAGTTGATGGCATCACACCAGGCTTCAGAGAGTGAAGTTCCCAGATCTGGCTCAATCCTGAAAATCCACAACTCTCTGGGGCAGCCCCCTAGGTGACGCCAGGTAGAGCGAAGGTATGAATTCCTGCATATGTCAATGGACAGTTTGAGAGCGTGATGTGCTAGAGTGTTTTTGTCCATCCTGGCAACATAACCAAAGAGCATGCAAAGCTGCTCCTGAACCTAGTGAGTGACTGGAGGAAGAGTATGGCATTTCACACAAAGTCAAACCATCTGATGGTCAGGATTTGGCACTGACAGCACATATGAAATTCCCCTAGTCTGTCTGTCAATACATGCAGTACACTGGTCTGATAGACAGACAAAATTCAGGATCTATCAAACCAGTCTCAGTGCAGAGATGCTTTTGCACCCATTAGCAAGACAGATGGTGAAGAGACATATTCTTTGGAGGACATCCCATTTGCTGTGAACATTTGACTTCTGCTTCTTATGCAGGTAGATAAACACAACAATGCCCTCCATGCTGCTTGACTCCATCTGCACCAGGGGTCTGGGGGCCCAGCTCAGAGGTTCTGGACCTTGGTCTTCTGCCACAAAATGTTCAACCTCATAGTCCAGCCAGAATCTTGGAAACCCTGAAGGACAGAGGTAAAATTCTCCGCTTCTCCACAATGAAGGCAGCGTAGTTAGCATAGTCTCAGTCAATGAAGATTTCTTCACTAACCTTAATTCTGACACACGGAGCGGCAAGTGCTAATATCCAGTTGATAGCTCAACAGAATAGTGCTGATGTGAAAATGCATCTTGTTGCACACCTGAGGTTGTAGAGAAATATATAAACCAAAACGCAATCTAACACTGGTACCAGGGTGAAGACTGTGTACTATACTTAGCAGGACATCTGGGATGCCATCTCCTTTCAGTGCAAGCTAAGATGCTAACCTGTCAACTGAGTCAAAAGCAGGGCCACAATAACCTTTTGTGGGCCTGGTGCCAAACATATTTGTGGGCCCCTATGGGGAACAAGGGTAAAAGACAGGAGATCGACACAGAAGTTGTCTTTGACACTGCACACAGATGCAAAGATTTTATTTACAAGTTTAAGTTTCAGATGGAGGTGGCTGCCACTAGGGTACCAGCAATGGTAGCCCAAGGGCAAAAAGAATACACACAAGTGCACATAAAATAAATTATACAATAAAAAAAATACAAAATAAAAAACACAATTGGTAAAAAAAAGCTAACAAAAGCCAAAGCCGCCAAAAACACCAGCTATGTGCTGCTGCCACTTGAAAGGGAACCTTCCCAATATCTCACCCTTCACATTTCTCATGTGAACTACCAGGGTTTGAATTACATTTTTGTATGAAATTGGAGCGGATTTAAAACATTTTAAAAATAAAAAAATATGAAAAAAATTTAATACATTTTATTTACAGTGTCATTATTCATACTAGCTTTGCTTGTCCTTCCTTCCAGGCGGAGAGGCACGGAAATGAGGATCAGGACCAGCTGTGCCCCCAAAAAGACCGGGCCAACCCTCCACATGGGACCAGACCCACATCCCTCTGCAGAATGACCCCCCCAAACTGAACCAGATCCGCATCCCTCCACAGACCAAAACCCCCAAGCTGAACCAGGCCCTCTTCCAGCCAGAACCGGATCAGACTCCTCTATGAACTGACCCCTCTTGACCCAAACCTCCCCACTGCCTACCAGAACAGGGCTCCTCCCAAACTTCTGTTCCCGAACCAGACCCTGTTGGATCATATTAAAGAAGTTCTGTATTAAAATCACAAATGAGTTTGATTCCCCATAGTTTAAATTCCAGGGCATTACTAATTAAGAGGTCTCTTGGTTTTTCGTACCGTTTCTCTCCTTCTATGTGTGAAACTTGCAAGCTGCTAATTGCGTTAGTACATTCTAAGACAGAGTCTGTTCTCAAAGCAATTCACACAGAGAGAGACTCAAAGCAATACTCTGTAACAACAGAAACAGCACCCAGAGACTCCCCGCCTTTTTGTTGTATTCATCTCGCTTTGTTAACAATTGTGATTAAAATAGAGAGAGAGGATGTATGTGGATGGATGCTTGGTGTGGATAATAACTGAATGATCAGGGAGGTGCCAGCCTAAGAATCCAGTGTCCATCAGCTGAAGAAGGCGTCAAGTGGAAATAACCAGAGGACCCCCAGAGGGCAGACTGGAATCCACCCAACAGCCTCAAGAATGGGAGAACCAAAGAAGAAGATAACATCTGGCAGCATGGAGCCGTCAGGAATGTGCCATCTGCTGACTGATTCAGCAACAGCATGATGAAGCAATTCCCATAGATTGGCATAGGAAGAAACTCCTATAAAAATGGACTCTAGAAAGTGAGAACTTTGGGTCTGATTCTGCAAACCAACTTCCAGGAGCATCTGACAAGGCCCTGCTCCCTCCTCATGTCCAGGCCACCTGGCCAATGGCTTGGCATGAGCAACTCTAAAGCTGGTAACTATGATAGCAACCTTGCAGAACCTGTGTGTGTGTGTTTGTATGAATGAATGTGTGAATAAATATGGGATTGAATGGAATGTTATAGCTATAACTAACTGCTTACTATGATTCTTTCTGTATTCACAATAAATGTGGTATTTTGCCTTTTCCCCTTTAAGAAGATCTGGCTGATTTTTATTTTATTGGTATAACAACCCCACCCCCAAATCCCCAGCCAGACCACTCTTGGGCAGCCCATTCCAGAGCCACCCGCTGCAGTTGATCTGCCCCTGTTCTCTGAACTGAACCAGACTGGGCCTTACCTGGCTGCAGCTAGGCCAGGTGCAGCTCCAACTGGGCCTGGAGCACAGGTGGGCTAGGGGAGCTCAAGGGGGCATGGGGCTCAAGTTTCCGCCATGGACATTGGTGGGGGGATGGGGGAGGCCCAATCTCCCCCAGGGGCACTGGTGGGGGTGATGGGGCGGGGTCGCTGGGTCTCTCCCAGGGGTGCTGGTGGGGGGGATGGCATGATGGGGCTCCAGCTGCTTTGCGGGGCCCGGGCCAAGAGGGGTTACCTGGTGCAATGAACACCCACTGGTCAGGGTTCCCATCTGCCAGACACCACAGTCACCTCCTGCCCAGCATGGTCCAGGACCCTCGTGCTCCCCGGCCTCTGCATTTGAATAATGGTGGGGCCAGGACATGCGCATGGGGTGGTGGAGCCCTGTCACCCAACGTCCTCCCACCAGTGCTTCCCCGGGCCCAGAGGGGGCCCGAGAGCCCAGGGACAAGGCAGGGGCTACAGGGGAGCCCAGCTGTCCACGCGACAGCCAGAAACCCCTGAACTGGGCCTGCCAAGCCCCAGCCCCCCGTTCTGCCAAGTGGTATGAGCTGCTGCGGGGAGGTGGGGCTGGACACACCATGCCACCTCCCGCTAGCTGCCTCTGCATGCTCTGCCTTTAGCTGAGGGACAGACAGCTGCTGCCCTCACCACACACACCACCCAGGAGTATGGGCCCATTCCCAAATGTGGGCCCCTGCCCCACGGCGCCATTGTAAACCCAATATTGGTCAAAAGCCACTTTGATGTCAATATATGCCACGTGAAACAAATAGTTAAATGCTCAGTGCAGTTCAGCTCAAAGCCAGCAATTAAGGACAATGTCCATTGTTCATCGCCGAGTGAAACCTGATTGCTATGGATGACAGTGTTGAGGAGCGGCTGCATTCTACTAAACAGAACATGAGCAAAACGTTTTCTAGGGACTGATAGCAATGAGATAGGTCTACACTTGCCACGTTTGGTGCAGGATCCTTTCCCTTGTACTGGGACACTAAGATGCCATCTTTCCATTCTGCTGGCTCTGTGCCTGATGCTCACATTTTTAAGAACAACTCATGTAGGCCAATGCTCAGTGGTCCCAAGGCACCTTTGAGCAGCTCCGATGGAATACCATCAGGTCCAGTAGTACATCCATTCTGTAACTTCCAGCTGGCCTTACATACTTCCTCAAGTAATGGAAGATCAATGTTTGTTCCCAAGTCTATAGCCTTATGGTTTGCCAGGTTACATAGCTCTAGACCATCATCAGAAGGTGCAGGGTTCAGTATGCTTTCATAGTGTGTTTTCCATCTGTGCAGGGCCTCGTACACTGATGAGTAGGGGCAGCTATCTGGTTTTGTGATGGGAATATTAGAAGGCTGTTTATAGCTGCCAGCCAGGTGTGCAACAGCTCTGTAGGCAGCATGCAAATCTTTGTGCTTTAGATCATCCTCTATGTTTTCTCAGCCAGGAAGTTGATGTATATCTCACGGAGTGTATGTATGTTGATGTATATCTCACATTTTGCCTTCGCCGAAGAATGCCTTTCAACTGTTTATGTTCTTGGACATCTCCCTGCTTGCATGCTTCTGCCTTTTTTGCTAACATATCAAAGCCCTCTTCAGGAAGACAAGGTTTCTTGCATGACCACCTGAAAGAGATTGTATCAGTAGCAGCAAATGATATAGGATTATGTGCACCACCACAGGTGATCTCCATGTTGTCCAGGAGGATACCAAGGTTACGTATATGATCAGGGTAATGAGCGACACAGCAAACAAGGGCCAAGTCCTCAATGGTGGTGAACCTTGATGAGCTATGGCTGTGGGAGTATGCCCCACACAGGACAGAAGAGGAGCTAAATCTATGAAATGGTCATCCACACCCTCAGGAACCAACAGCATCTGACAGAACAGTTCCTGGGAAGGGGGATGGTCTCCCCCACAAAAAAAATAAAATAAAAAAAATCCCTCAACATCTTCCCACTCTCAAGGACGCAGAGTGAAATGAAGGAAAAACCAGCTATGACAGACCGTGACAACAGCAGCAGTGTTAGAGCCAGTTGTCACCAACACCATAAGGAGGGATGTGTTTTGCGTGCATATACTGGGCATGACCCAAACACACTCTGGGCGGTGGAGGGGAAACTCCTCAGAAGTCCAAACCAGACCTCAGAGGTGTGTTCCATGTCACTATATGTGTTGACATGGTCTTGTACCCAGTGTTGACATGGTCTTGTACCAAGTGCCATTCAAAGAACTCAGTTGCTACAAGATTATTATCATCAGCATTGCAGAAGCTCACCTGCTATAAAGTGGAAGTCACTGTGGATAGAGCAACCTTCTTCCACTCCACTCATTTCACAGAGTGGAATTTATCAGACAACCAGACGTTAACCTCACGGAACGCCATCTATCCACACCTACTTTATGCTTGGCTTCAACACCATCTAGGACTCTTATCTGCCACTGTGGCTGTGACGGGTTCCCTCCGGAGTGCCACCTGGAACTGGGGTACCACTGAGCCCTCTGACTCACCAGCCTGGGCTCCCTCTCACACTATGCTGCTGTGACAAGCTGTAGACCGCTCCCAGTCCTCCACTCCCAACAGCATCCACATCGGCAGGGACACACCCAGCGGGAGTTGCATGCAGGCTTTGACCAACCACTGTATGAACCAACAATAGAGAGTCTGTAGCCAAAATAACCCCCAGCTCCCCAGCCTAGGACCCCAGAGCTGTATCGCCCTGCCCTAGATGAAACTCTGACCAGTATGAATTTATTACCAAGTTTGCCCCTCCTTCAATGTGGAGAGGAATATGCAACAAACTTGTGTTAACCAAGTTGAGATTTTTCCCCAGACATTTCACTTAAAGACACACTGGTTTTGATTAAAACATAAAACAAGTTTACTAACTACCAAAAGATAGATTTTAAGTGATTATAAATGAGCGCAAACAGATTAAAGCAAATTACCTAGTAAATAAACAAAACTACAAACTAAGCCTAAAATACTAGAAAGATTGGATATGAATTAGCAATTTCTCACCCTGGCTGATGATACAAGCAGACCACCAGGTTTCCATAGACAGGCTGGAAATCCCTTTAGCCTGGGACCAACACTTCCCCCAGTTCAGTCTTTGTTCCTTAGGTGTTTCCATGAGTGTTCTTGTGTGGGAAATGAGGCCCCTCGATGATGTCACACCCCACATTATATAGCTTTACCATATGGCGGGAACCCTTTGTTCCAAAAATAGTTCCCAGCCCAGTTTGTAGAAAAATACAAGTACCCAAAATGGAGATCAATGTCATGATCTGGTCACATGCCCTGCTGAGTCATAGCAGCCATTATTCATAGGCTGGCTGGAGCATTCTCAGGAAGGCTCAGCAGGTGGGGGATAAGCTTCTCCTAAGGCCTATTGTTTCCCCTAATGGCCCATTACTTTGAATGGGCCCTTCACAACCAGCTGTCCAGTCTGGAAGCATTTTGCCTAGTGGGTGTTACCCAGATGTAACCACATTTGAAATCCAGACACATAGTCAATATTCATAACTTCAGATCCAAAAAGGATACATGCACACAAATAGGATAATCATATTCAGCAAATCATAACTTTTCCAATGACACATCACCTGACCCATATTGTACAGAGTGCATTATAACTGTGCCATAATCTTATCATAATATTACTATGATGAATATGGGGTCTAGTGTCACAAGCTAACAGAAGACGCATCACCTGAGGAAAAGGACGCATTCTACCATGAGCTAGCAGCAAAAATCCAGTCATCTCCACTACATGATACACGGCTAGTGCTCCAAGATTTCAGATGTTGTGACTGGCTGGGATCAAACTGGGGATGAAACCATGATAGGTTCCTTTAGTCCAGGTTCCCCAAATGGCAATACCACTCAGCTTTTGACACTCTGCACCGCTGAGGCTTTGTCTCTCCTGGGCTCCTATTTTAGGCACCTCAACAACCATTGTTGGACCTGGATTCCAAGCAATAGACAAGCCACGTGGACCACATCCTCCTCAGAAATTTCTTCACAGTGGAAATCTTACTGGGTCTTTGTCTGCACAGAAGCAGCAGCAAACTCAAACCACAGACTAGTTGTCACTTAGCTCTTACTACATTTTCCAGCTCCTCGCGAGCCACATATCCACCAACAGTACAACATCCAGCCTCTTTCCAAGGATCCTGTTGACACCACGAAATACATGCCGGCTGCCAAAGCCCATATATATATATAAGAATCCAGAGGGATATTAGGGTGTGGGGAAGGGAAGGTATACTTATTTGGTTAAATTAATGCGGCTACATACGCAAATTGAAAAGGGAATGATTTTTTTTGTCTGGTGAAACACAAGGTAGAATCATTATGGGCCTGATGCAACCCAGTGAAATCAGTGGAAAGGTTCCCATTGACTTCAGTGGGCTGTGGAGCAGGTCCTATGTGATCTCATTGGCTCGTCAAACTGAGAAACTCCTGAATGTTGATTAACTTCTGTGGATATCACACACAGAGACCCACTAACACCAGAACTGGAAGGGTAAGATTTTCAGATAATGTGACCCAAATGCTTATCATACCCTTGTTTAGAGAGACAAGGTGGGTGTGGTAATATCTTTTATTGGACCAACTTCTGTTGGTGGGAGAGACAACAGAAGTTCATCCAGTAAAAGATATTACTTCACTCACCTTATATCTCAAGTATCCTGGGACTAAAAGATCTACAACAACTCTGCGTACCCCTGTTTGACAGTTTGTGAACTGTAACCAGGGAGAAACAAGTCCAGAAGTCAGTCCAAAGATATATGTCAAACCAAAGATGTTCCTATCCGTTTCTCTCTCCAAAGGAGTGATAAGAGGCAGCCTAACCACTCATTTTCAGCAACCTGAAGGGGAGAAAGGCCTCCTACTCCTATAATAAGAGAAATGTTCTTTGAGAAATTGGGCCTCGGCTCAGACCACTCAACCTCACTCATCCGAGAGCTCTTGCAGGCTGCTAGGGGACAAGGTAAGAGAGGCAACCTCAGAACCGGTATTAGTGGGGCATGAAAGGTGAAGGGCTCATGTCCCTCCTCTGCCCATTAGGACAGCTACAATACTTCCTGGCATGTGTCGCTTTGCAGAGTAGCTCCATGTTTCTTTCTCCTGAATAGATCAGTCAGCTGTGGAGCTGGTATCCGTGGCCTTTGGCATCCCGTGTGGCTCAGAGGGACAGACATATATTTTGCTGACAGAAGCACTGGATAGGCTCAATCACTTCTCACAGTGGCAAGAGTAGCTCCATTGAAACTGATAGCTCAGACACGCAGACAGCTCAGACGCTCAGCAGATTTTGGTGGAGCTGTGTCAGTTTCCACCAGCTGAGAATCTAGCCCATTAATGAGTTACACTGGTGTAAAATTGCTCTAAGTAAGGGGAGACTCAGGCTCTATGTTTTTAAATCTACAGTGGTAAGAACATAGTGTGAAACAAAGTCTGAATTTTTAGCTGGAAAATGTGTAGAATCATGAATATTAAAACACAAAGATGTTGTGAAATTGTTGGAGCAAATATCCCTGTATTCCAGATGGTTTATTTTACAGAAAGACTACGTATGTGTTTGGTTTGGGTTTACAAAATTATTTACCCTAAGCCACTTGTTCCAAACAATTAATCTCAGTACTCTATGTACAATTTAAGTGCTTAAGTATTGCTTGTGAACATAATTGAAATTCTTAACACACAATGACAGAGGTGGATATGAAAAAAATGCTTCAGTATTAAGTTCATGAGGAGAAAGAAAATTAGCTAAGGTTTGTATAACGTTTTGAAACTGGGAACGAAGTACGAGATCTTTTATTTTAAATTGCTCAAGAAGTGGCTTTATATTAAAAGTCTATTTATTTATGCTCAGGTATTGTTTCTTGGTCATTCAAATTCAACCTTCGAATTAACTGTCACACAGGGGATTAGTAACTACTGTATTTCTCTGGTGCCTTTTCTTGAAGAGGCAAATCTGTAGTTTCCTGCAAAACCATTTGCATTTCTAAACTGCAGTGTTATCTGCAAGTACACTAATTTGTCAATTCTATAAATTATTCCCTAAGCCAATCCATCTCCTACAGTGTCCCTAATCACGGGATAAACATGTTCTGGACTGCACATAATGCCTTCTAACGTTCTTTGATCACAATAACTAAAGTATTGACCATGCTGGTTTCAAACAAATTATTCCAAAAGGAATCTCAGATTCATGTAGAGTTAAAACGTACAGGAGATAATCAGAAACAGAGCTTACAACGTTTCAAGAACTGATGGTGAGATGGTTTAGTGTAAACCTGAATTGAGCATCTGTACTATCAACCTGGCTTGCCTCACAAACTAAGCAATATTGGGCTGGTCCAGTTCTTGCCTGGGAGACTTCGAACAAAAATTGTTTCCTGCAAGAAATGGTGTTAGTGACTCTTCGGAGTCAGTCCAGAACCAGGGTCCTCACATGTAATGAAGGGTCACCACACTGTTAAAAGGAGCCGCCTTTCTGGTGAGATAGCAAACAGAGAACAACTCTTTGTGGTCATTAAAGACCCCATAGGAGTTTTCAAAAAAGTAAGGTTATTAACAGGAGCGTCCTGGCCAAACTGCAAACTACCTGCCTAAATCCTCGTTGTGTTGTGTTGAGCAGTTGGTTTATCTCCCTCAAGATGCGGATGAAGTGACTTCTAAAGGGCTTTGTGATGAATAGCTGGTGGGGTTTGAGCCCTGGGCGGTGCAGGTGCTCAGCATCTCTCAGCATCAGTTGTATCTGAATAGGAGTTGTAACCGCGGAGAGGAAGAGGGAGAACACAGCAGAGAGAGGCTATTCATGAACATGAATTATCTGTGTTTGAGATAAATTTCCCTTCTCCCCTCCCCCATACTTTTCTTTTCCCTTCTCTGCCCAACCCCCCCCCCCATTTTACCCAGTTGCACTATTGCCCCAAAAACTGAAAAATGACATTTCACCATTTTAAAAAGGAGAGACCTGGGGATGACATACATGTCAGATGCTGGGCTTGAACTGTAAATGTGTTAAGCAACTAAACCATCACTGCTAGGGAACACAGTCTCTCACCACAGTAGAGGCAGCGCAGTTATTATGCTTGCATCACGACAGTCTGCAGCTGCATTCGTGAACAGGTGCCTGTTAATTGTACATATGCCGCATTTGGGAAGAGACACTACCTTCTATTCCAAATGCACAGCTAGGTTGGTGAACAATCTGGCTGACTGCATCTCTCAATCTACTAAGTTCGAGCCTGTCTGATATATTCCATCCAGTAGGGGGCACTGATATACGTCCCCCTATAGAGATGGACAAGCTTGCTTAGAAATATAAACAGAGTATTTTTTTCTGAAGCAGTGAGTAAGATATTTTTCTGCACCATTTCCCATGGAGGAAAATAGTAAGGCATATAATTATATACAGATTTATGCTTGTTAGATAAAGTTTTCATTTAATAATTGTTTTGTGCTAATTAAAGTACCTTGTGCAGTTTGAGTTGACACTACAAATGACACTAGAGTGAGGACTTCTTAGCAATTCATCGTATCACTGAAATATGCGGGTATGTTTCTGATCGGTGGAAGGGCTCCTTTCTAATTTACAAGTGAATTAGGTGTTGCCATGTGTCTGTGCTCCAAAGATAATTGCAAGACGCTCTTCTTTGCTTTCTATGTTTTCAGTTCATGATTGCTGCAACAAATTTAATGTCAACAATAACTCTACACAGGAGTCTCTAAAGAGCAAGCCAGAAGGCAGCTCGCACCACCATGCACGTAATACTGCTCCTTGTTTGCTGTGGGGATTGAGACATAGAACAAATATGCAATAGGATGTGCTTAAGGACCCTTTTGCGAAGGAACATTTCCTTCAGGATGCTAGTCAGAAGAAGGACCGAGTGCTTTGATAGAAGCATTGAAGGCAAATTCCTTGGTTAGAAAACAAGAGTGACGCTTGATGGGAATTTTTTTTTAAAACGGATGACTCAGATCAGTTGTCTGCCCAGTGTAGTTTAGATTACTCACGTACAATTATGTGCATTACCAGGTTGCTTAATTCATGGTCATGTTGCTTAATACATACTGGAAGGGGCTCAAATAGCACAGTAACAGGTATGGGATAGGAACCCAACCAGAACAGAAAAGGAAAAGAAAAACATTGGGTGGGATTTTCAAAAAATATTCAGTGTTAATTTTGCTCCCACTAAAAGTGATGAAGGTTTACCATTGGTTTGAATCAGGTTAAAACTCAGCTCTTTTGAAAATCCACACATGTAATGCCTAGGACACAATCCCAAGTTTTTATTGGTTATCTGAACCATGTACCTATACTCGGTGATTCACTGGCCTCGATCTGCAGTAGATCGATTTTAGACTGCAGTAGACTATAATTTTTCCCACATATCATTATAAAAATGTAAATCATGAATAGATTCAACAGAAACAGATACACAGGCAAAAGTCTGCTCTGTTACACTGACACAAATCTGTTGCTATTCCTCATAAACATCTGGCGCATCGTATTGAGCTGTGTTTTAATTTTAAAAGGGCTTGATTAACAACATCAAAACACATCTAGTCATCATAAAAAGTATTTTCCCTACTAAACTAAAAATTCTGTGCCAAGGAGTATATAACTACTTATGGCCGTGTGATAAATGAAAGGGGTGGGGGTAGCTCCCTTTTATGGACACCCAGCCAGCCAGTTAGCTATAAAATCCCTCTTGGTAGCTGTTCTCTACTTGATTTACCTGTAAAGGGTTAAAAAGTCTGACTGCATGCATACGTAAAAGGAAGTGAGTGGGCACCTGGCCAAAAGAGCCGATGGGAAGACTAGAACTTTTTTAAAATTGAAACAAGATTCCCCTTTTGTCTGTCTGTGGTTGTCTCCCAGAGAGAAGACAAAGAGCAGCAATGCTGTGAGAAGCTTTGAGCCAGGTATGGAAAATCATCAGATCACACCTAGAAACTACTCATTTGAAACCCCAGATATGTAAATAGATCATGGAATGTCTAGGAAGACATGATTAGGTTAATCTCTGTTATTTCTTTATGGCTTGTGGACTCCTCTGTGCTAAACCCAGGTGCTTTTGTTTTGCTTGTAACCTTTAAGCTGGACCTCAAGAGAGCTACTCTTAATGCTTAATTTTTGTAATTGTTTTTTTTTTAATCTAGCCGAAAGCCTAAGTTCCAAATATATTTTCTTTCTTTTTGTTTTTAATAAAATGTACCTTTTATAAGAACAGGATTGGATTTTTGTGTCCTAAGAGGTTTGTGCATGTGTAGTTTAATTAGCTGGTGGGAACAGCTGATTACTTTTGTTTTTCTTTCTCAGCTCTTCCCCGGGGGAGGGGGGGGGAGTTGAAAGCGCTTGAGGGAACCCCACAGGAAGGAATTCCCAAGCATGTCTTCCTGGGTTCACAAAAGAGGGTTTTTGAACATGGGTGGTGGCAGCATCTACCCATCCAAGGTCAGAGAAAAGTCGTAACCTTGGGAATTTAATACAAGCCTGGAGTGGCCAGTATTAATTTTTAGAATCCTTGCAGGCCCCCATCTTCTGCACTTGAAGTGCCAGAATGGGGAATCAGCCTTGACAGGCAGTGATGGCCAAAGTTCAGAATCCAGAGGTTGATTTTGGAGAAATATTAAGATTCAAAGCTCATCTTTGATTTGAACATCTCATTATATCAGGATTTTTAAATACCTTTTCCAGTATTTCCTTGGCTTTGGCTAAGCATAGAAAATAACGGAAAGCATCGGACAAGATCTATGAGTCATGGGTATATATCCAGGAGACAGATAAGCAACTTAACAACTCAATAAAGCACTTCATTGTGAAAGGCCCGTGATTCTAAACACCATCACTGGCATTTTACACTCTGAAATGCAAATACTCAGACATGGAAAATATCTCCTTCTCTGACCACAGCAGTCTGATGTTCAAATAGCTTTACCGTTACCGGGGCAGTGATCACATGGTGAGTCATGGTCCAGTTCCACCCTTTTTGAAGTATTTTGTATAAACCAGGCTCTCCCTGACTCACTCTCTCTTCGCATATCCAGCACTTTAGCTTTTTTCTTTCAGCTTGAGATGCTTTATTTTTTTTGGAACCATGTAAAAAGCTTCCTCAACTCTGCATTCTACACAAAAGCATACCTACCCAGGCTCTGGCAATGGAGTATCTACATAATCATATAATATTTGTGATACAGATGAAAGAAACTAATGAGAAAAGCAAAAACTCTCCTTGTATTTGTCTTGACTGCACACTCACAGAAGAAAGAACATGGAGAACAAAGCTCATTGCCAACAGAGGAATATAAGAGAAGCATACATCAAACAAAACCCCCAACAGAGCAGAGAGCAAACTTCACTGCAAACATAGAGACTCACACTCTTTCTGCAAGCTTGAATTGGAACAGACTCCTCATGCACAAGTACGTACAAACATTTCAAGTCTAGTAAAAGCATATCACGAAAATAAGCCCAAACCTTAAAGGCCAGGAGAGAACAAAAAAATTGAGCATGTATTTGTAAAGCCCATAACTAAATCTGGAGACATGCTCATACAGCACCTATTACCGGGGTTCTCAAACTGGGGGTCGGGACCCCTCAGGGGGTCACAAGGTTATTACATGGGGGGTCGCGAGCTGTCAACCTCCACCCCAAGCCCCACTTTGCCTCCAGCATTTATAATGGTATTAAATATGTAAAGAAGTGTTTTTAATTTAAAAGGGGGGTTCCACACAGAGGCTTGCTATGTGAAAGGGGTCACCAGTACAAAAGATTGAGAACCACTGGTATCACAATGTGGTCCTGGTCTATGACTAAGGCTCCTAGGTGGTATGAAAAGATAAATAAATAAGATAGCAAGCATCAACTAATTTCCATTTCCAAAGAGAGAGACAATGTCAGAGTAGACAGGAGATAGTGTGATGGGACCCAGCAAGGGAAAGTAGAAACTGGGGTAAGATGGTTTTATGGCTAATGCAGAGATCCAATTTCTTTTTCCTAGTTCCACGACTGACTTCTGTGTGACCCAGAACAAATGCCTTAGCATTTCCATGTCACATCTGACACAGAAAACTGAATGTGTGCATTTTGATTTGTACACTAATTCCTTTGCTCCAGATAGAATGAAATTAATTTTGGATGAAACTAGGTTTTCATTAAAAAAAAAAAAAGAGGCAGATTCTGGTTGACCGAAACATGTAACAAGTGTGTGTCATTTTCAGCTAATTGTTTTGGCCAAAACAAAGAAAGAACATTTTGAAAGAATCGCAATGTACCATTTGGACAACATTAAAACACATTT
The DNA here is from genome assembly GCF_965140235.1 of Caretta caretta. Lineage (NCBI taxonomy): Eukaryota > Metazoa > Chordata > Testudines > Cheloniidae > Caretta > Caretta caretta. Next base: position 116,114,691 of record NC_134212.1, on the reverse strand, counting down.
TAATTTTTTGAGCTAGATTCACAAAGGGATTGAGGAAGAGGAGAATGAAGAGGGACCCACTTCCCACTATTTAGTACAGTCATTAGGGCACTCACTTGGGATGTAGGAGACCCCAGTTTGAATCCCCACTGTGGAGTAAGGACTTGAACCCATGCTTCCTGCCTCCCAAGTGAGCGCCCAAACACTCGGATCTGTGATGGGTCTCAATCTCTCCTTCTGGTTCTAGGACCCTGCAGGGTGGGAGGGTTCCCAGAATTCAGGCTGCAGCCTGAGGCCAGACGTCTACACAGCAATGAAACAGCCCTGCTGCTTGCTCCTGAGTGGGCTGGCACGGGTCAGAGATGGGTTTTTCTTCGCTGTGTAGACATCCTCTCTCTCTCTGCTCAATGACTACGCAAGTGGAATTGCTTTAACAAGAGAGACTGAGCGCGCCCTTCCCCAGCATATGCTATTGCCTGATGGTTAGGGCACTCGCCTGGGATACCTGGGGTCAATTCCCTGCTGTGAAGTGGGAGGAGGAATTGAATCTGGGCCTCCCATATCCCAGGTGAGTTCCCCACCTTCTGGGCTATGAGATGGAAGGGGAGTAGCAGCATCACCAGCTTCTTTTCTGTGACTCGAGCCCTCTATTACTTTTGCTTTTATTAAACATACCCAAAACAAAACATTTGAACTGAGTCAAAACAACATTTTTCCAACGTTTTTCAGTTTGCCAATTTTTTTTTAAATTTGGGTTGCACTGAAGTTATTTTTCAGAATGGCCAAGAAACCTAAAATAATAATGAGTTAGACACAGCTCTCAGCACTTCTTGCCACAATTTAAAAGTACCATGATAAAAACAGAATACTCCAGTAACAGGAATATGTAAAACTTTCATCTGAGGGAGGGAAGGGTTAGAAGTGCCAAATATTATTAGAGAGAGAAGTTAGGACTAATTTAATTTACTGATGGTGATGCACAAGAAGGAAAGAGCCTAGTGCGACTCTCACAGCCGAGCCAGAATTTGAAGGGTTGCCAGCTATTTAAAAAAGGACCATCCTTTTACTTCCATACTGGTACAAAACCAGAGAGACGGTAAATGTAGAACTCCACAGTACTATTCTGGATGGTGTCACTTTTCAGAGGATAACATACTTTAGTGAAAAGCCGTACATACATTTGGGTGTAAACCAGAAAAGTTTGAGAACCCTCAGGACTGCAATAATTGAGTTAATGAAGAAAAGAATTTTCTTAAGGAAAATGCATTTAAACACATCATAATTGTTAATGCAAAGAAAATATTTATGAGATCCAATATCTGTCTTCAGTGTAATTTACAAGTTCTTCTGGGCATGTTTTCTTTTTTAATGAACGGAAGCAGTAAAAGAAAAATAGATGGCTATAAGGATTGAAAGTAAGCTTCATTTTTTAATTATGCCTCCTGGAAAAAAAATCTATGCTTAATTTTTGCTTTAAATAAGACTTAATTACCTTAGAGAAGTAACATATAGGATCACATTATTGTTAGTTTCATAACATTATTACATACAGACTTCAAAGAATGGTTACAGAACTGAATGCTTGCAATCCTTGGACATAGATGTATAGAGGGAGAGGTCATCAAGAATTAAAAGCTTAGTCTAAGCAGATCTTGGAAAAGTTAGTTAGGGATCCCACAGATAGGTTGGATGAAGTGCCTGGCAGACACATGATACGGATGCTTGGTCCAGCTCACCACTTCATGAGCTTATAAAGATGGTTACATTACACAACTTCAAAAGGCTAAAATAGCTAGATAGCTACTGACAGAAGGAAATGTAGCGGAGAAGTATTATATTACTCTTTACTAATATTCTACTGTCTCAAAGTGTCTATCAGATAATGGATAGCATACATTATCTTAAACATCATCCCTGGTGTGACTCAAAGTCAATAGTGTTACATCACAGCTGACTTTGGATGCTTATATTTTAAACTGCTGCACTTCCCCCCTCCAAAACAAACAAACAAACAAAAAAACAAAAACCACATAGCAAAATCATAGGTATAGTTTAGATCTGGCAAAACCACAGCAGTTAAGGATTGGCTCAGCTCCAACCTCCCCCGGCTTGTAACTCTCTGTATTCACCTGAACATAGAATAGTTACCTCTACAGAGAGCAGAGACCATAAAGATTTAAAGTACAGTGCCCTAAAAAAAAAAAAAAAAGTTACTGTTTCTCAACATATACTGACTTTCATCTCAAGTGACTCCTTTCAGCTAAGATATCTTGCTTCTTTTCATTGTCCTTTGAACTCACCTGTTTAAACACAACAGTAGGGAACTGCAAAAACAGTAAAAGAAATCCTTTACAAGCATCCTAATTAACCCTCTTTCCATTTTGCCACAGATGTCACTCAACACCTTTTGCAGAGCACATACGATTGAGGTCTTTTCATAGCTATCCCCATGGCATACATATAGTTCATGGATTCATATGTAGCCTATGTTAAAGGATATACAGCTAAGATCCAGATACAAATACTGCAGTGACCTTAAACTTGGACTGGGCTCCCCTCATAAAGGGGCATTTAACAGAGTCTCCATACACTTAGTTAATCAATAGCCAAGGATTCTACTAAACACACTTTCATTCTCATGACATGAACAGAGCTATGACTGTAAACACAAGTGGATGACAGCACATTGCCCGTGCCATGAGATTACTGAGCAGATGTCTTCTTTCAAAAAGCATGTCAGGTTGACCCCTTGCTTTGGAGCTCTAAGAAAGAGAGCTATATTTAATCTAATGTTTCATCCTATGTGCTGCCTAGAAGGTTGGGGGCAGGGGTTGCTTTCTTTTTAATTGCTAATTCACTTAACCTGAATCTTTCAGATGCTTTTATATTTCACTTCTGGGCATCATTACTCAAGATATAGCCTCAATCCTGCAATCAGATCCACCAGCATGGATCAGTGCCCACCCAAGTCCCACTGGAGGAGAAGAGCCTTATAGCTAAACATCCATGCTGTGCCTTATACCTGTTGTATGTTTCATCACCACAGCTGATAAAAGCCTGAAGCCTTCCTCTGGGAATTTTTCAGATGAACCTCAATGTGACCTCTCAATTTGCCCCCACAGTGTGAATAAAATAATTTACAGATCAACACGGAACAGTCAGGAAGTTGTGATTATTGTTTAATATTTATACAGTGCCCTGTGTGTGTGGCACTTCACAGTAGAGGGGGTCTCTGTAATTCAAAGTGTCACAGATTCATCTGTGATTTGAGGGACTATGGGACTCAGAAGTTCAGCCTGAACTTCCAGCATCATAAACTGGTCTGCATGTGTGTATCCCTCTCTGTGCCCACGCTCCCCAGATAGGAGTCTGTTATAACTCACTGGTTGGTTCTTTAACTCCCAACTGGTAAAGACTTATGCTTCTAGCTCTCGAGTCGCTGATTTGATCCCTGCTGTGGAGCAACATGGCGGCCAGCACATAAGCAACCTGGGGCAGAAAACAGGTCTGCCTTTATGGTCGTGTTTTCCTTTGCCACGTATGCAAACAGTACTCAATAAATATTGGATGAAATCCTGGCAAAACTTCCATTGATTTCAACAAGGCAAAGATTTTACCCATTATTTCCATACATACACAGTGTTTGGCTACCAAAGGGAATTGATAGCTTTTATGAAAAAGGTGATGTAATAGTTCTGTGTTATTCAGAAACACTTTAGTTATAAATATATTAAAGATCGTGAAGCACTTTGTGATGTACTGATGAGAAGTGCTATGTAAGAGTCAGGTATTATTATTACCCACACAGGATTTCTGCCCCTCAAATTGAGTTAACCCTTCAACTATGAAGAGAATGATCTAAACTAAGGAAAGCGTATGCTGCACATAAACTAAAGATATTATTTTCTTCCTTGGTAAGCTCCTCATGTTGGCCAGCACATAAAGACCTAGCTCTCTAAGAGCTAGGTATTATTATTACTTATTACTAGAGCTGGTGGAAAATTTCAAACATAACAAAAAAATGGTGCAAAATTTTCAAAAGTATTTTGGCAGATAATGTTTGGTGTTTTGCAACCAGCTTATGGAGTAGTGAGTATCTTCTGAGAAGTCAAAATTTGACAAAATATGGTCATGAAAATTTTCAAAAAGATTTAATTTTTCTGCCCTTTTGACAAACTCTACTTATTACATGTAAGCTAGGGTTGGCTAATTTAATGGTAAGGGGGGGGGGCGGAATTGTGTGGGTCACAGTTTTGAACATCATTTGTAGAATCTGGAATATGGCTATTAAGAGAGAGTGTCAAAATTTATGACCATGCTTAAAGTATATTAGTGGTAGCTTAAAGTGTATTAGTGATGGGCAGACTTCAGAGGTTCCATTCAGATAAGCATCCAAATGTTTGAATGCTTTATATGAACCTCATCTGAAATACCCAAAGGCCTCAGATCTGCAAAATTTGGCTGATCCATCCAAAAGCAGATTTACTCACGAGACTTACACGAGTCATTATGCAAGGTAGCCTGTTTCCTCTTGTTTTTTCCTACCCCTCCTCCCCCCAGATATTCTGGTTTAACTTGGATTTAAACTTGGAGAGTGGTCAGTTTAGATGAGCTATTACCAGCAGGAGAGTGAGTTTGTGTGTGTATGGGGGTGGGGGGGAAGTGAGAAAACCTGGATCTATGCAGGAAATAGCCCGACTTGATTATGTAAAGAGTTGTCACTTTGGATGGGCTAGCACCAGCAGGAGAGTGAATTTGTGGGGGGGGGTGGAGGGTGAGAAAACCTGGATTTGTGCTGGAAATGGCCCACCTGTTGATCACTTTAGATAAGCTATTACCAGCAGGACAGTGGGGTGGGAGGAGGTATTGTTTCATATTCTCTGTGTGTATATAAAGTCTGCTGCAGTTTCCACGGTACACATCTGATGAAGTGAGCTGTGGCTCACGAAAGCTCATGCTCAAATAAATTGGTTAGTCTCTAAGGTGCCACAAGTACTCCTTTTCTTTTTGCGAATACAGACTAACACGGCTGTTCCTCTGAAACCTGTAACTATTTCCTGTTCTGGCTGAGTTGAAACACCATGAAAAGACCCATGTATCCCAGTGCTGCCACTTCCAGCTTAAACCAGAAGAAAACAAAAACAAACAAAGCAGCACCACGATTTTCTTTTTAACCTGAGGTTTGGTTCATGTTGTGGTTGAATATTCATTGAAAGTGAATGGATTTCATTTTATCAGTCTCTTTGTCCAGACCTAGCACCCAAATGATGGTTTCTTTAAAGTAAACAATTATAGATTCCCAAAGTGCTAATTTTGCACTGATTAACCATTTTAGGAAGGTAGCATGGTATAATAGTCTCAGTAATGAACTAAGTAGAGCGACCCACGTCTTCTGGACTGCTCCAGCTTGGTGTGTGACTTTGAACAAGACATTAACCTCTGCTGGTGACACACCGGTCATTAATAACAGTGTGTAATTATGTGTGCAGATGATGTCTAAAGAGTTGTGCATGCTGGAAATATGTTCCTAAACTAAGTTTTGGGGGAAATTTGTCCCAAACAAAGGAATGTTTATTTGCCTGTCTTTAATATAAATTGAAAGAGGTGATGCCAGAGACAATGGGCAGTTCATTTACATCTGAGATGAACACCAGTTATGTGGAGGATCAGGAAACAGCATGGCTTTCAGCACACAGGAGGACCCGCCACAATCCCAACACCAGGGGGTCCTCCAGACTCTGGAGACAGAAACAATGAACTTTCGGGAGTAAAAGAGAAACAAAAGGGCATCTGATTATCCATCACTGAGTGAACAAAGAGGTCCGTGCTCTTTGCATCTATGAACAGTGGATCCCCAGCCATCTGAGTTGGAGATGCTGAGAAGTAGCTGTAGGTGGAAAAAAAAAACTGCTTTAGACAAAGATTGAAGCTTACTAAACTTATGTGTAGTCGCTTAGGAACATGTTACATTTTTGTTTTATTTGTAACCATTTTCTATTTCTACTATCTCTGCTCAGTATCATTTAAATCTCTGTTCTTTATTAATAAACATTCTTTTTTATTTTAAATTCATCTCCGTGCTGCTATATTAAGTGAGGTGGGCATCCCCAACTGAGCCAGCAGGCTGCTATGTATTCTATCTCTTTGGAGACAGCAGACTTGTTAATTTCTGTAAGTGTCTGGTGACCGGGACTGTATGCTGTAGCTCAACCCACTTCCAGGTAGCTCTGGAACCGGGACACCATGTGTTACCTGCAAGGAAAGGAAAGGACTGGTAGAGTCCTGAGGACTTTATTGGCCTGGCTAACGGAGTGCAGTAGAGTGACCAGACAGCAAGTGTGAAAAATCGGGATGGGGGTGGGGAGAAATAGCTAATATAAGAAAAAGACCCCAAAATCAGGACTGTCCCTATAAAACAGGGACATCCGGTCACCCTAAGTGGAGTGCCAAGGAGCTGACCCACAGTTTAGCAGCAGCAAATCTCTCTCACTGAGGCAGATGGATAACAAGGTAGTTTACTGTACTGGAAGCCCAAAGAAACGATCAGAGGGATAATGACCCACTTTTGTAAAGCATGACAATGCTATGGAAGGCCCTACTTCTGCAAGTTGTTCGATGCTGATGGACCTCTGTGCCAATGAGTTCATTAGTTGCAGGAGTTTGCCCATGCAAAGCAGCTCGCAGGATCAGGACTTCTGCAGTTTTTTTTTTTTAACCCTTTACAAATCATTACCTCGCTGAGCTTTTGCTGCACTAACTGTGCAGTACTGCAATGGCCCAATTTAGAAAGGCACTTAAGGACATCCTTAAAGCTGAGCACATGCTTAAGTCCCATTAAAATCAGCAGGGCTTAAGCATTTGCTTCAGTGCTTTGCTGAATAGGCATGGCTTGGTGACTCAGGGCCAAAAGTGGGAGAATAGAATATTTTTAAGCTAAAGCTGTAGGTTAAAAATTAGAGGTAGAAATATTAATGAGTTCATTAAAAATAGATATTGAACATTCTTCTGCATGAAAACTGCCACTTCAAAGTGGGAGAGTCTCAAAGAAAACTGATGGTTGTAAGGACTGAAAAGAAATGGGTGTCAATTATTTATCAATGCCATTATAGTGGGAGTGGGAAGGAAAATCGATATCTGAGGTGCCTTAAATATTTACCCAGTTGAATTGTTTTTGAAGAGCTTGATGAATTTGTATATTAAAAGGAGTGAATGTTAATTAGATGCCTTTATGTTGCTGTAGATATCATCTCATAGTTGCAATACAATACTGGTATCTCCTTTTTGTTAATTGCTCCATGCAGCTGTAGGAAGTAATAGCCCTTGTGCCTCAGGTGTAGCGCTGAATTGTAGCTCAAAAATTGATATGTAAAAATGATAGCAAATCCAGACTGGTCATGTATTCCCTTTAAAGGAGTACATGACACTTGAAACCACCTGTAAATCTAATCAGGGCCACATTTGCAAAATAGATGCCTAAATTCAATCTATAAAATATGCACGGGTAGGCAAGAATATGTCATTGCATATGCAGACACTAACTTGTGCATGCAATCATCATGGACATTGTTGCAAGAACAATATTTACAGGATACTTTCGCCACCTCAAACTCACAGTTGTTCCTCTTGTTCTAACAGGATTTAATACTTCCCACATATACCCTCCCCCGGTGAGCCACGGGGCTAGATTCATCCCACCATTGACATGAATGGGCATTTGCCAGAGATCAATGTAACCTGCTGATTTAATACAATACAGGGGTACATCATAATGGCTATCAGACCAGGCCACTCATCTTGTCCCCTCTGAACCAGATACTTCAAAAGAAGATGCAAGAAACACTAGTGGACAATCGTCCTAATTCTCATTAATTAGTGATCAGTTTGTGCTCTAAATAGTGAAGATTTAATTTGTAATTATCCACTGTGAACGTATAATCATGGAAATGTCTAATCTTTTTGAATTCCCAATGAAATATTATGGAAATGACTTCCACAGCCAATCATCCATGGTGCAAAGTAGTATTTTCTTTCTATTTGCTTTTAAATTGGTTGCCTTTCAATTTCAACAAGTGATCCCTCATTGCTGTACTACAGAGAAGGTAAATGGAAGTGTTTACAGTCTCTCTTCCTTTCATTGTTTTATGTACCTCTATCCTGTTCCATCTTATAAGTCTCTCTATAAACTGAGCTGTTCCAAGCTATTCAGTCTTTCCCCGTCACTAATCCTCTTCCTGGACTGTTTTCAAAACCCCTATCTATTTCTGCTCTTTCATTTTAAAGGTTGGTTGACCAAAACTGAATGAAGTATTTCCAGGCGACATTGTAATGTACATTGACATAAGGATGGAACACGTCCCAATGAGCCCATTTCATCCATTGTTGCTGACACAGGAATAAACTAACCCAGTGCATCTGAATATTCTAGACTCTATACAACACTGCCTGAAACATGGACATCCACTGCATCTCTCACATGTTTGCAAAGCACCAAGCGTTACTGTTGATGCTCAACTAATAACATTTACTATTTTTATGTTTCAGACAAGACACAGGTGTTTATTGCTGAAAGTTAGGCCCTAACCTCCTGAGTTAACATTCATACTCATACAGAGGAAGATGCAAAGCAAGATTAGGCACAAGAGAGAGAGAATTGGCCAGTAGAGATCCTCCCAACCTCTCCCTAACTTTTTACAATACAATCAGAATGAATGGTTCAGTTTTTATATTCAACCCTCAAAGAGGGTCCAGCAAGTCATTCTGGCCTAGATCCACAAAGGAACATGGGTATTGAAATGCTGAGTATGGCAATGGGTAGCTTTTAGGTGTCTTAAAATAAAAAAGTCACTAGAACAACACTATGATCCACAAAGCCTGAGTTAGGCACCTAGGCCTCCTATACAATGAATGGGGAGACACAGGAGTTTTGGAGTACGAGCCACAAAAGCCAGCATGCTCGGCAGCTCCTTGCCTAAACTAGCCAATAGGAAATGCCAAAGCCTGAGCCTCACTTCCACAGGTTGAAGTCTAAGTCTGATCCCAGGCGGCGAGCCTCAGTCTTTGGCTTTGGCCCCGGGCAGTCTAATGCCAGCCCTGACACACTTTGGGGTCCCAACCCACAGTTTGTATAGCACAGCGGTTCTCAAACAACCAGGCAGGGAAATAGCTGTCTTACCTCTAGCCTCTGAGGTAGGTCACCTCCTGGTGACCTGTCTTAACTCTAAGACTTTAACATCATTTTCAGAATAATACATACCTCCTTAAATATTACCTGTACATACATCTCACAATGATTATGAGGACCAGTGGGATACTGGCTCTCAGTAGAGACCTCACATGCCACCCTTCAGTGAACTATTATGCATATATCCAACCCAGGTGATTCTTGTAAAGCCTTATGAACCCCCTGTGACCTCTGCCAGCTGACACTGAAGGGTCCCTGGGTCACACTACCTTATAACCCTTAGCCAAATGATTCAGGCACTCACCTGAGACATAGCAGATCCCTATCCAAATTCCTTCTCATTGGACAGAAGGGGAACTTGAACCTGGGATCTCCCACACCACTGGGCTAAAGGTTATAAGGGAGGGCTTCCTCTTCCCCAACGCCTGTTATTTTGTCTGGAGTTGGGCGGCCTCTGAGCATGCCATTCAGATCAGGCCTGGCACTCAAGATAGGCAGAGGAACACCTACACCTATCTTCCCCCGGTTCGTGGATTGCTCGGGGCATCTGGATGCCTAGAGGGAGGTAACAGTGCACACTCCCAGAGGCAGAAACAGTCACATAGGGAACTTCTACTGCAAAACCTCAGGTATCGAGTTTGGGCATCCACAGGTTTAGGCAGCAGTCAAGCAAGAGTTTGGTGGATCGCAGTGGTGCCAAACAATGGGACTTAGGCACCTAAGTACCTTTGTGGACCCAGGCCTCTGTGCCAGCTGGAAACCAGGCAGGTACCCAGGGAGTACCTTTATGTCCCATCCTATACACACACACACCGTATCAGAATGATTAAGGTGATAATGATTCACAGCTGTTAGTAACTTTCCCAGTTATCTTTTTCTGTAATATTGTTTTATGTCATCTGATGCTAGTAATTTGGCTTCTTCAGCCCATGCTGATATCTTCCCATTCAGTTCAGCATGCAAAATTACATATGCTTGAAATCTTTGCAGTTATATAAGCAGAAATACTTTGTCTACCATCAGCACAGGCTTGCTTTGCTCAGTAATGAGCAATCTGGATGTAGAGTTTTAACTGCAATTATAGTTTAATAGCATAATCATTGCTGAGACTCTGCATATTGCCAATAAGATGTTTAAAGGGTTTGTTTTATTAATATTTAAAGGATATTACGCAGCAGAAATTCTGTGTGGAGGCTGGTCTGAGCGAGTTTAGATTTCCAGGCCTGCTAATCCAGGGAGTGATCCTGAAAACATAATTTTCCATAGATGCTGGAACTAGGGGTGCTACTGCACCCCCTGGCTTGAGGTGGTCTCCATCATACAGCGGGTTTCCAGTTTAGTTCAATGGCTCTCAGCACCCCCACTATACAAGTTGTTCCAGCATCCCTGTAAGTTCTCCTTTTCAAATGTAAATGATGTGTTCTCCATCAGGATCTGATTTGCAGAGAGGCTGAGAATGTCATTGGGAGCAGTGGATGCTGAGCGTTTCAGAAAGTTCGGCTCTAAACTTCCAGATTCTATTGTTCCCAATGTCCACACACACTTATGCAAGATAAAGACTAATTGTACAGCTTCAGAAAGAGAAGAGCTATTCTACTTAGGTTCTTCTATAGTGCCCCTCACTTCAGCACCTGAGCTCAGGAACACACGTCTGTTTTGGATAAGACAAAAGCAGGACAGAACAGTGCTGGGGAATCACACTGTAGCAAGGTTTCCCCATCTGGTGGTTGTTATAGGCACCTTACACAGTACTTTAAAATATGAAGTCACATCTTCAACTGATATAAAAGGCCAGTGCTCCCCTGATTTTAAGTGAGCAGCTATCACGATTTACACCGCCTGAGGCTCTGTCCCCAATTTTTGTGAGATGCTGAAGTCCTGGCCCTATGGAAGGGAAATGGCAACATCCCATGGACTCCAATGGGACCAGGATTCCACCCAGAATGTTTAGTATCACTCGTGAGAGACTCAGGTTTCCACTGAAGACTAGTCTCTGCTCTAGAGGTCTCATCCCAATCAGCTGCCAAGGCAAGAAGTGAACCCCACCCCCGTCCGTGGAAGCAGACTTTCCAAAGACAACGGTGACTTTTTGCCCACTCAAACTCACAGAAGCCTTCTCCCACCCTCTCCTTGCAATTCCACAAATGCAGGGCTTTAAGATAGCGCTTTTCTTTGGGTGTTTATAGTATGCGCTGTATAGCTCAAAGGCTTGTCTCTTTCACCAACAGAAGTTGGTCCAACAACACCCACTTTGTCACTATAAACACAGACATTTGAAACTTAGTTTCTTTTCTTTGATACTGTCTCCCTGTCATGGGGTTCACTCACCACTAGTGGGCACCTCCTCCTGGCCGCTGTGGGGATTAGCTCCAGCCAGGCATTGCATCCTCTCTGGCTGCGTCTTTACCCATCCTGTCTCGCCCCACAAGAACAGTCTCACTCCAGGAACTGCAGTTTCCTCTTTGTGACCCGGCCCTTCAGCTGGGTCACCATACATGTGTCCCCCTTCCAGGGTATCAAAGTCCCTCCGGCAATAGGTGCTTCTCTTCCTGCTCACTGCCCCGCCAGTACTAGTTTGTCAGTGGCTGGTGTGGGGACCCAGGCCTGCCCTTGACTCGAGGTCCCAGCTCAGGGGCCTTGTTGTTGACAGCCAAGGTTTTACCCATCCCATACCTTGCTGATTTTGCCCCTGAGCCTTGCCCACCTCTCTGCCTCTCCCTCTTTTCTGGGTTTTCCAGCCCAAGCTCCTTCCTCCCAGAGAGTAACTGTAAGCTACTTGTCTCTAGCCCCAGACACACCTCCCTTCTCCCAGGGAGTGACTGCAGACTCCTTCCCTGCAGCCCTTTCTGTTGCCAGCTCCGAGGCTTATATAGGCCCTGCCTGTTCCCATCCAGCTGAGCCTCTTCTAATTAAATCCCTGCTCCCTGTCTCCTTCTCCAGGTGCAGCCCGGGCAATTAATTGGCTCACATAGCCATCTTAACCCTTCCAGGCCTTGTGGGGAGTGGATACCACCCCATCACACTCCCTCTCATACACATATTTTGCTTGAAACGTGGTAAAGGTAATTTAATTGTGACTGAGAAATGGGAGACATATGCAGTGGAAACGTAACTTAGAGGCAAATTTAACCCTTTCATCCACAACCATGGAGAGTCCCTCTGGCAGCCCAGGGATTCTGCACTACAAGATCTGGATAAGCTGCACAAAGTGTTAAATAGCTCTTGTCCAGCATGGAACCCCTGGAGATAGGTGGGAGTTGGCATGGATGAACTAAAGGAACAATGGGACAAACCCAGAGAGCCTAGTGTTATATAGATACTCCAGTACTCCCTTCCACTTCTGGAGCATAAAAGTCCAGGTAGGCTACTCTCCCAGCCACTCTATGAGTTATGAACAAATTTCTATCCCGATCCCACATATCTGGACCAAGAGCTCAGGTAATATCCCTAACTGTCAGGATAGTTAAGCACTGGAACAAAGTGCATAGGGAGGTTGTAGAATCTCCATCATTGGAGTTAGATATTTCCTTTGCTTTGGTCCCTTATGAAAGAATTTCCAGAGAATTCTAGACAATTTGTAGCCCTGTGGATTTTGCTGTTTTTGCAGAAGTGCTTCACTTAAACTCTCCCGAGCCTCTAACTCCAACAGCAGATCAGGGTTAGAGTTACTTTTTCCCCAAGTGTGTGTGAATGTGTTCTACAATGCACGAGTACAAATATAATTTGGGCTCGACTCACAAGAGGGACTTAGGTGCTTACCTGTCACTTTAGAAACCTAAATCGAACATTTAAGTGCCAACAACTCAAAATTTTCTGCAAAATGTTTTCTGACCTACTCCAGTGAGTTTTTTGAACTCCTGAGCCCTGGGAGTGGGCAGAAAGAGACCCTGTGCTAGAAATGTAGCAATGGTAAGGCAAAGTGAGTTCAGCCAACACAAAGTTCTCTTCCTATTGCATGTGTTTTTTCCCGCAACACCAAACAAAAACCCATCGGGTTCCTTTTGCTTCACTAGTAAGTACAATATCAAATGCCCTTGAGTCAAATGTGCTACTGCTCATCTTGTTTCTCAGTACACCACATTCCACATAGTTCTCCATGGGGAAAGGTGGGAGAAGGGATACAGGGCCAGACTTCAGGCTGTTTACACAAAGGGGGACATCAGGGAGCTCATTATAGCTCTCATTATCTGCCTCAGCCCTGGCTTGAATGCAAATTAGAGTAGCCTGGGGGCTGCTCTAGTTTGCAGCAGCTGGCAACAATCCACCAAAGACTGTGGAACTCCATGCCAGGGGTATTCCCAGCTAGGGTTAGTTTGTCTACTTTATAGTGCAGAAGGAGAATCTGATCCATAGTATTGGAAAGTCTACAACGAAATAAAACATGGCATTTCTTTTCACTGGTTCTACCAGTCTCTTCCCCTCCAGACACACACCCCTCCTCTGGTTTCTAATGCTGCCCCCATCCCTTTTTTAAAATTATTTTCCCTATTAACATGAATAAGTTCTCCCTACACTTGCTGCAGGGCTTTCCCCCGTAGCCCACTCTTTGCACCACATGCTTCTTCCTTTTGAATGTTTCAGCTGTCTTTTCCAGCCAGAATTCATAGTTTATGTTCTGCCCAGTTCTTTCTTTGCCTAATTAAAAAACAGAAGCTCAACTGTACATTTTTATTGCTGTTTTCAGCTAAATAGCTTTCTGTATTCTATTACCTGGCAAAGGTGTGCTTCACTTAATAATTGTAAAACAAATTTGAGAATTAAAGTGAACTGGCTAAAGCTCTAACAAAACTCTAACACCAGTACAGTGACTTATAAATAAAAGCTTTACATCTTATGTACTGACCTGGGATTTTTGCGTTTCCTGTTTCTTCTTTTTATATATATATAGTTCTTATTGTTTAAGTTTTAAATAAAACTGAATGTTTCAAAATACATAAATGCATCTGACTGCCCTCAAATTTTAGGGGTTGAGGTAGGAGAGGCAACATTGGAAATACAAACTCAGACACCCCAGAATGTTGCACTTGGTCCCTGTTTGTACAATGGGTCATACTGTAAACAATGGAACCAAATACACCTGGACTTCGGGGCATCTGATATCCAGATGAAGACTTGAATTTTGCAGAGTGAGCCCATTTCTCATAAAGGCTTCTCAAACCATAGTACATAATCAATCACAGAACAGTAGGGAATTACTATGGTTCCATTTGCCCCACTGTTTTCACAAAGAAATGCCTAGCATCATCTTTGGCCACCTTTTTCCTGTCAGAGGCAGATTGGCTGCCGTGATTCACCCATTTGTCATCTCTAAACTTGACTACTGCAATGGCCTGTCTGCTGGGACACATTAAAGCAGCAGCTCTAAAAGACACAGCACACAATAGTCCTTTTAAACAAGCCAAGGCAATGGGAATGTATCTCTGTGCTCCATTAATCACGCCAGCTCCGGAGACCAGCTTCTCACCTGGTTTAAATCTCCCTAGCTCCATTGATTTTAATGGAATGATGCTGATTTACACCAGTGGAGAACCTGGCCCTGGTGTAGTCCTGATCTCACATAACATCTCAGGCTACCTCTTGGGGATCACTATCTGCCACAACAGCTATGTATATCATGGACACCGGAACTGACTGTGCATATCCATATGTGGAAACTCACAGATACTCATATGTTAAACTAATCAATTTGTACAGCAAATGAGGCTAACAAACCTGCAACTCAGCCCAGTTTTTCTGGAAGGTTTGTGAACCTCTCAGTCATTCAGAACTGCAGATAAGCCACCGAAATGGAAGGGGAGAGTCCACTGATGGTTCAGGTTTTGAAAACCCAAAACCAGGCTTAGTTTGATTCAGGGACACAGCTGTCTAAATGCTTTCATGTTCAGAGGTGTGGGACATCTTGGATAAATCCAAACAGTTCAGACATCACTGGATTTAAAGATGTATCCCAAATCAACTTTCTGACTCTGATGACTACACTTATCTGGAGAATGGAATTTCCGTCTAATGGGAAAAATCTGTTGTTTTGACATTTGTTTTCATCCCAAAATGGGATAAACTGAGATACAGAAATAATTCCAGAATAAGAAGTTCAAAGACATTCAAGTTGGTAATGTCAAAACAAAACCTTTCAGCATTTCATCTTTCCTTTACAATTTTCCCATTTTAAAAAAAAATCAAAAAGTTTAATTGTCATTTTTCCACACATACAAAAAAATTCTAGTTAGACTAAACCTGATATTTCAGCAGGGAAAATGTCTTGGTCAACAAAAATTTCTACCGGCTCTACTTGTGACTGTGTTTATAATGAAATTTATATTTCCTTGAACCTGACACAGAATTAACTAGCCTTGTCTTGTTCTAAAATATATACTAGGATTATTAAAAATCACATTTAAGTTCACAGAACACAGTGTGGTCTAGAGGACAGGGCACCTGACTGGGTGTCAGGAGACCTTAGTTTTACTTCTGGCTTTGCCACTGATCTGCTAGGTGGCCTTGGGCAACTCCATTTCCCTTTTTTGCCCCCTTCTCACATCTCATTTCATTACACTGTAAGCTCCTGTGGGCAGGGTATACTATGTGTTTATAAAGTGCCTACCACAAAGGGACCTCAATCTTGGTAAGATCTCAGCATTGCTTTAATGTAAAGTATAAACTATAATAATGTGTCCTAATTAGGAGGATGTGCTGTAGTTAACGCTGTCTAAAGGTTCTAAATGAAGAGTTTGGACCAGATTAGTCCCTGGTGCAAGAATCACAGAAGTTAAGAAGCTTTTCTCCATCTTTAGGTTACCTAATTCAGCTTCCTAATGCCAATGGAATCAATTTCCATTGATGTCATTGAAACAACACCAGGGATGAATTTGGCTCATTTGTATCTACTAGCCAATTACTCATTTCTCTTCTCCCTTCCCCACCCAATAGTTTTCTTTAATGCAATCTAAAACCAATTCTTTGTGTCTCTTTCAATAAAATGTGAAATTATTTTCAGGGGTATTATCACATTGTGCATAAAGTAGAGATTAGCTGGTATCTGTATCAGAGCAATTTGTACCACACACACATCTCTGTTCCACAAAACAAGCCTTAACAATTAGTTATAGGATTTGTTTGTGAAACTACCCGCATAAGGCATTAAAATGGATTGTGCCAAAATGGATGATGAAGCCTACAGCAGAGTACACCAATTAAATGAGCGGTGAGTCAAGTAATTAATCATATATATGAACAGACTGTAATTAAGTTTAAGGCAGAGATTATCTTTCTTGGTTATGAAACAATATATGGCCTGTGGTTATAAAGATACACAGCACAGTTCAGATCTCTTCCATGCTCATAGCTTTCCTCTAGATGAAAAATAAATGGGAAGTCAACTCAGAATTATAATAGCTTTTTCCAGTTGCAGAGGGGCATCAAGCTAACTTTTGTTTCTCCCCGCAAGCCCGACTCATGATCAAAAGCCACGGGATGGGCTAGAAACAGAGCAGAAGTTCTTTAAAGACCAAGGAAGCTGCTCAAGGGACTGTATCTGATGCAGGGATAACCTGGCCCTAGACAAACAATAGAAAGTTGTGTCTGGAACTATTATTTTCTAACCAACTCAGTGATAGTCCCAAGGTTCCCAAGGTGTTGCCAGACATAACAATACAGTGTGACCATACCATTTGCTTGACAAAGGGAATGTTAAGGATGATAACGTAGCTGAAAAGTTGAAGAGAAATGATCTTAAACTTTAGGAACACAGCAACTCCGAGACCTCGCTAATATAAATAAATGCTTGATGTGCTGAAATTTCATCATATGCTGGTTTTTAAAATATATCAGCAGAGAAAGATAATTAAAAGCAAATTAGATAACCCAGCTAATAGTTCACAAAAGTAGGGAGTCTTCATTTTTCATTGTCTACACTCAATTAGTTTGCCCGTTGACTGAATTATTGTTCATGAGGGTATTTGGATTGATTAGCTCTTGCACTATATTCTGAGCTGCTTGAATCAATGTGCATTAATTACAAGATCTTTAACATAAAGACACCATAGAATAGTATGTACACAATAGGTAGATTCTTGGAGATCCTCTTTGTAATATATTGTAGGCTCATTCTAATGTTTTTCTGGGTACTTCAAGAAACCCCTATCTGGGTATCAAAGTATCTCCCAGGTTTTTGTGGATTTATCCACCTAACACCTGCTAAGTATTACCCGATCATGCAGATGACGAGCTGAGACACGGATATTGTTAAACAGGAAGTTTGTCCCAGAGCTATTAGCTGAACGCAAAACCCGTTGCAGTGACATAACCGGAATCCCACCCTTTTTCTCTTAGGCTGTAGACTTCAGTAACCTTTAAACCAAAGCGTTGTCCTCGGGAAGGTTTGCAAAGTGCAACACCACTTGAGCCAAGCACAACAAAGTGACTACTAGCTTAGTTGGGAGGATGCCGACGGACTGTAAAGACTTGGCTATTTTAAGACAACACATCCAGCTTTCAACTGGGAGATGTTGCCAATTGGTTACATCCATTCTAATGTGTAGTCATCACTTGTCAGGTACAAAAACATTATCAGAGCTGGTAGACCTATAGTTAGTGAGGATATATAGCTAGGGGACTAGAAGTCAGAACACCTGGGTGAGTCCTTTCTCTGCCGCTAACTTGATGAGCAGCCTCAGGCAAGACACTTGACTTATCTGTGCCTCAGTTTCCCCAACAACAACACAAGGATAGAAACACTTAAAGCTATGTTGTGAGGCCCAACAAAGGTTTATAGATCACTTGCTATCCTGAAATGAATGGTGCAACAGAAGTATTATTATGCTATTCATTCTGCTCTACTCTGAAATACACAAGAAAGCCAATGCTTTGAGATCTACAGAGGAAAAGTGCTATATGCAGCTGGGTATTTTTATCAGAGAGGAATTGTTGTACAGTTCTTTACAGTGTGGTTAGTCATCTCACATAATGTTTTGAAGGAGGAAAATCTAGCATTCTAGGATTGTTATTATAAAGTTCCACAAAGGTGTACTGCAGTTTGAACATTGAATATGTTCCAGTTGTAGGATGGGTGATATTTAGACTTTTCAGGATCAAGAGGTCAGTGTACATGAAAGTGTGCTGGTTTTTAAAGACTAGGTCTTAATATCTAGGGCCTGTCAGTCATGGCACAATCTTATTTAAGTGCTGGCTTATTCTTCGGTTTTTACTAACAGCCCGTCAGATTTGTCAAATACAATAATGGAAACAATTTCAGTTTTTAAACTTTGTCTGAGAGAAGATCAGTCTGAAATCTGCAGAAACAATTTTTCAAAAGAGAAATAAAAGTCTTTCAAGAATGAATGCAAAATATACCTTTCGAAGCACCTACAAAATTGTGTTTCAAACTAGAAGGGAAAACCCATAATTTCTATAGGAAGTTTCCCAAGATTTGTTCTCCACTTTTATCTCTGTGTTAGGCTGACTGTTTTTGAACATGTTTACTTTTCCTGCTTTCTCCAGCAAGAGGAAGTCAGATTACAGACAATCTATTCAGTTATTCCAGTAAAGCAGTCATTTTAAATTAACGAGCATGACCATTACTACATTAGAGAGCTTGGAGTATTTAATATTAATTGCTAAAGTATTTTAGTTGATTATGCAACAGCAACAAGAAAATTGTAATAGGATATCCAGGTATTCCATATTGCAACTGTCATTCAAAGTTTGGCATTAAATTATAGCCACTGCTTATCACACTTTTCAATTGTCTCATTGTTGCATCTGCTCCCTCATCTGTGTTATAGTCACCAGTTATCTCTCATCTCATACTTA
Source organism: Caretta caretta (assembly GCF_965140235.1). NCBI lineage: Eukaryota > Metazoa > Chordata > Testudines > Cheloniidae > Caretta > Caretta caretta. The sequence goes on along the minus strand of NC_134212.1, from coordinate 116,095,724 downwards.
GATTATAATCTCTTTGGGGCAAGGAAGGTATTTTTTGACGTGAGTGAACAGTGTCTAGCATAATCATGTCCCAAATGTGATTGGGGCCTTCAGCTATGACCACAACACTATTAATGGACTTTACTCATGACACAAGTTCACTAAAGGAAACATACCCAGAGGGAGGATAGTAGTTAGAATACACTCTCCCCCCACCCCCCATGAATGCATTGGGGTAGAAGGGGGAGTTTTACGAATGAAAAGAAAAATATTTTTCAAATTTTTCTAGTGTATTAATCAAAGTTGTTAGTAACACATGAAAGGACACTTTGGGTCAGATTCTCAGAGGTGTTGCATTCCCATAACTCCACCTGAAACTCCTCTTGATTTCAGTGGCTCAGCAGCTCTGAAAATTCAGCCTCACACACACACACACACATTTTTAAAAAAAAAAAAGTGAAACACCTCCACCTATCATCTTCCTTCTTGCCACCTGACTCAGAGATCTTGAAATCCGATAGCTCCTGCCAGCGCTTAACCAAGCCATGCCAGACCTGGGCCTTTGTGACAAATTTTGAGCAGTTTAGACAATTGGGATGGGATTTTCAAAGCCATCTAAGGGATAATTAATTGGCAGTTGAATGTCCAAATACCTTTGGTTGCTTGAATGTTTTAGCCTTTGTTTCTGTTCTTAAAGTGTCTCTTTTAAAGGATAGTTATTGATAAGAGTAGCTGGCTGAACACTGCTGTCATCTCTCCGGAGAGATGACACGTCACAGGCAGAAGCTGTGCAAGCTACCTAGTCAATGTGCCTCACTCTTGACTCAGTGGGTCTATCAGCAGAAGTGAGTGAGCCAGTGTAGGCTCTCTGTTGAAGGTGATGTTTGTAATGGATAGCTGTAATGGACACATGCTCACCAGGAACTGTACAGACACCACAAGTTGTTCTTACATAGGCTACTGGAAGATGAAAGACTCTGTACCCTATTACCAATTCCCAGGGGCTGTCTGGCACAGGGCTCCTCAAACTTTTTCAAAGAGTAGTTCACATTCAATAGAGTCTAATGAGCACCTCCACCCCACCACCACTCAGGATCTTCTAGACCTCTTCCCCTCGCTTTCCCTATCACTTAATAGCCCCATTGCATCTACCACGCTCACTAAAATGGACATGTAGAATAGAAAGTACTTTGTGTGTATTTAACTCCCTTTAAATGATATTTGGTAGCTGCAAACAGCAAGGGGAAGGAGAAAACACTATGCGAGCAACCAGCTGTCTTTGAACATGGCATAATATTCCCATTCTTGTCATTAGGGATGATGTGTTAGATATGTGGCATCTTTATCTTTCCAAAGCCCTCATCAGTATGGGGCTTCAGCAACAATATAAGTCTCCTGATAGCACAAGGATCTCTTCAAACTAGTTCAGCCTGACAAGTAAAGAAAACAAAAAAACAGCCAGACGACACACACAGAGAATGGGCTTTGGAGTTCATTATAAGCTTCTAGGACATGATTAAAGACGTTCTGATGGGACTGGCTGTATTGACAACCAACAACTCCAGGATGCTTTGTTTCTCTTTCCTGAAATTCACAGGCTGCCAGCTCACTGAAGACATGGCATAGCTGGAGCAAAGAAAGGGAGCAGGGGGCAACAGAAGTTCTGTTGTTGGGTTTTTGACAAGTTCTCTTAAGAGCGATGTGCAAAAGTCTCATTCCAGCCCACAGCACTGCCCCCCTGCCCCAGCATGGCATTGCCAGTGGTGCTCCCTGGCTGAATTTCCTTCCCCTCGGTGCATCTCCTCAGCTCTCCACATGCCAGTCTGTATGGGAGGTATGGCTCCGCCCTACAACCAAGTCACACAAAATTTAACCCCTTCCAAGGTAGCAAAAAAGTCCAAACTAAACACAAACAAAGAGGTCCTTCTGCCTCTCAAGGGCTTCTCTCCAGCGCACTTTCTGGGCCCTGGGCCCATCCCATTTCCAGGCCACCTGCATAAGTCTTTCTGCCTCAAGGATAGGGCACTAGGCCCCCAGGCTGGTTCCCCTGGAATACCATTCTCAGCCCCTTCTAGGCTCTATTCCCTGTTCTGGTACAGACCACTGGGCCCCCAGGCTGGTTCCTCTGAAGTATCCAGCCTCCTTCAGACCCTAGCTCAGAGAACCTACCTGCTGCCTGTGGTTCCACTCCCGACTGATTTTACTCTCAGTCATTTTATAAGGCCCAGACATCCATGAATCTATCACCGGCCTTAACCCCACCCCGTCAATCTGGGAAGCAATGACTTAATTGTGGCACAGGTGTGACTGGCCCCAACTCCCCTTAAAGGGCCCAGTCACCCTGTGACACTGCCCCTAAAGGCAGGAGCCAGCTGTGTGTGATAGGGAGAGCGAGAGAGATGGACACTTCTTAGGGATGGACCAGGATGGGATGGCTCAGAACAAGGGCACATTCGTATTTCTGCTCCTTTGCAAAGCAGCAGCAGTTCATGCTCCCTGACATCTTCCTCTCTCAAATATCATGTGCCAGCAGGTGTGTAAGCATGCTGGGACAGGCCCCACGACCCATTCAGCAGAATAGAGCTGGTCCAAAAAAAAAATGTATTTGATGGAACAATTTTCCTTTGGAAAACGCAGTCTTGTCAAAATCAAAATGCATCATACCAGATCTGGTCTGACAAAATTGGATGAGAAAAGGTCAAAAATAATTGTTTGGGTTTTCTCATTTAGTTTTGACTTGTTTTATTTAGACTTCTGTGGTATTAAAATGTCAGCATTATTATAGCTAATTTTCAGAATTTCCATACCATAGGACATTTCAAAGTTTAAACTTTTCCCTCTGATCCAGAATGGAAACAAATGTATCACTATTTGCCATAGAAAAAAGACTTTCCATGCCGACCGACTTGACAGTACTCCATGCTCCTTTGGGTCCATGATGTACTGGCCTATATGATAGCAAGTGAGCCATCCATCTTCCTAGCCCTCTAAGTTAAAATGCTGCCCTACTGCTTGTGTGGAAGTGAGTGGGAAAGCCCCGTGTACTCACTGCCCACATTAATGCACTCATGTAGCACAAGGCAGGACCTGGCCTTTGATCTGAGCAATTAAACAATGTGACTTCCTTGAAGTCAAACTATTTCACTAGCAGGGTGGTGAAGCACTGGAATGGGTTACCTAGGGAGGTGGTGGAATCTCCATCCTTAGAGGTTTTTAAGGCCCAGCTTGACCCTGGGATGATTTAGTTGGGGCTGGTCCTGCTTTAAGCAGGGGATTGGATGAGATGACCTCCTGAGGTCTCTTCCAACCTTAATCTTCTATGATTCTAAGTCAGCTGAATGCATCTGTTTGCATTATGCAAGGAACAGCAGTAATTTTTGTCTGGGAAGGTAAGGCATACAGCACAAAGACCAGGGATTGCAGAGGAGGTAAATCAATGGAGTTTATGGTACAGTACTACTTGCTGTTGAACAGAGTGTATTTATGATTAAGGGGGGTGATTATATTCTAATTTAAAATCTCATCTAGCTAGCTTTTCTATTAGGTTTGTTCACTGTACAATTGAGGGCAAGGAAGGACCTATCGTTAAGCCTGATTACTACAGCATCTCTCCTGCTTTAATTCTGCACCCTCCAGATGGGGAAAAAAGGCTAATTTAAAGGGAACACATGTCCCTGCACCCTCCCTGTGTCACTAATTCCCAAATTCTCATGCAGTAAGTCTGGAATTTTCCAGGCAGAGAACAGCCTGAGGACTTTGTGCACATCCTGGGTAGTTTTATTTAAATATAAATTGCTCCTCCATATAGTGTCTTTAATAAAGCGGGTGCAGAAACTGCACAGCTACAAGAGTAATAAAACCCAAACATTCATCAGAACTGTACCCTTCCCTTTGGGCCGTTCATCACAATGTGATTTCAGCGACGGCCACCAGTGAGGAGAAAAAAAATACAGGGACAGATCCTCAGCTGGTGTATGTGGGCCCAGCACTATTGAGTCCACTGGACCTGCACCCATTTACACCCGAGGAGGATCTGGCCCATGGGCTCTCTCAAGCAGTGCTACCCAGAAAGTATATAAAATGAGTTTTAATAATGAAACTGCAGTCCAGAGTGCCTTGAAGCCAAAGATTTATTGTGTAGTGTTTAGAGCAAAAGGTTGGAATCCAAATAAACTATTTTGTGGTGCTACTGGCTTTCAGGCTGTGTGAGAGATGCTGGAAACAGGAGAACCCCCTCGTGCACATTTAGGGCTCGATTCAAAGTCCACTAAAGTCAACAGGGTTGATGTCCATAGGCTTTGGATCAGGCCCTTAACCCTGAGGATACCAGAGCTGATCATGGTTTGATTTTTTAACAAAATAGTTTTTCCACTGGTGATTTGTCAGAACAAAAAGTTTCCATAGAAACATCTCACTTTGATGACACTTTTGTCAGGAAGGTTTCTCCGGCCCAGGATGGAGTTTTTGCCTGATTTCCACAAGGGACTTCTACCTCTATCTCCCACATCCCAGGTGAGTGCACTAAACAATTGGCTATTCTTGGGGGGTGGGAGGTGCCCTCCCCCCATCTCTCTCTAATTTTTCATGAAAATTTTCAAAAAGTCTCAAATTCATCCCAATTTTGGAAAGTTTTTGAAACCTTGAAAAATTTTCAGGAAACAGGAGAACTTTTCCCCACCCATGGCGAGAGCAGGGGTTCTCAACCTTTTCCTTTTTGAGCCCCTCCCTCTCCCTACATGCTATAAAAACTCCACGGCCCACCTGTGCCACAACAATTGTTTTTCTGCATATAAAAGCCAGGGCCAGTGTTAGGGGATAGCAAACAGGATAATTGCCGGCGGCCCCATGCCACAGGGGGCCCCGAAAAGCTAAGTTGCTCAGACTTCGGCTTCAGCCCTAAGTGGTGGGACTCAGGGCCCCGGACTTCAACTTCAGTTTTCAGACCTGGACCCCAGTAAGTCTAATGCCAGCACTGTTTGGCAGACCCCCTGAAACCTACTTGCGGCCCCCCAGGAACCCTGGACCCCAGGTTGAGAAAGTCTGCTCTAGAGGACATTACAAAGTGCATTCACTTCCACCCACTGCTGTACCTCTGCTAAGGTCCCACTTTCACGCTGCCTTAAGAAGATCCTGCTTTTCCTGAGTGCTAGTCCCAGAACAACTTAGAGGGAAACAAACACAGGAAGGTCCCGTTAAAAAGAACAATCCCTATAGCGATCAATTCAATAGCAACACATAATACTACGATTGTGCTTTAACATCTCTTAAGATACAGCCTGTCTTATCCATCCACACAGCTAAAACTCTCAGCCAAGCTCTCATCTCATGTGTTGACTACTGCAACCTCCTTCTCTCTGGCCTTGCTAAGGGCTGGCTTGCCCCATGCTAGCCATTCAGAATGCTACAAAAGATCATTTTCGTAACGTGTAGCTTTGTCCATCACCCCTCTCATGAATCCTTCCAGCGGCTCCCCCTTCAAACATAAGCTGCTTGTGTTCACTTTCACGGCCCTTCACTGTCAATCCCCACCCTCCCTAGCATCTCTCCTTTATTACTGAGAAGCCGATTACTGCCTCTAATCAGCCTGTGATGCCAGCTTCCGCTGTCCACGTGTCAGGTTTTCAAACAAGCATCTTCATGCTTTCTCCATGCTGCCCTGCTTGCTTGGGAGGAGCTCCCTAAAACATCTACACAGATACCTCATTCCCACCTTTAAATCCGTCCTCAAAACTCCCCTTTGCCATGATGCCTGTGAAAAATGGGACAAAAAAACTGGTTAGGTTGCTCATTCACAGAGAGCACGGCCTATCATGGTGGCCGGCATTGCCTCGTTGTTTGCTTGCACTCCCGCATCTGACTGTATCCATCTGTTGCCACTGGTTTGATGATTGTAAGCCGCTTGGGGCAGGGAGAACAGTTTTGTTCTATGTTTATTCAGAGCCTAGCACACTGGGGTCCAGGTCCATGACTGGGGCTCTGAGGGATTACAATAGCACAAATCATAAAAGATTTTTCAAAGCACTGTACAAGCCTTAGCTAATCATTAGTGCCTGTCAGGTAGCAACTGGTTTTATCCATATTTTCCAGGAGGGGAAACTGAGGCACACAGTAGTCCAGGGCTACACACACCACACTAGCATTGGATTAGAACTCATGTTTTTGGTCCCAGGCTTATCCCCTTGATAGCATTTGAGCACTGAGGTTCCATGGACTTGTCACTTTACAGGTTGCCAGTCAGAGCCAGAAGGGACATGTGCTCACAGTTTCAGGTCCAATTTCTAAGCAAAACTCCAGGCTTTGAAATGGCCAGAAAGCAGCATTAGCGACAGACAAGAAGTGCTCTATGCACACTGCGCCCTGGCTCTACTGGCTTGAACTAGATTTGCCACCCTTTACAGGAGCTCAGATACTGCCCGTAGCATTGAAACAGCCTGCTGGTTTGGTGGAATAGCCGTACATTTGTTGTGACAGCAAACTGGAGTTCATTTTAAATAAGCCCTCTGTGGCTGGATTGCATAGCTGGGCTAATCACGAGAGGGGGGATTCAAAGACTGCAGGAGTGAGACAAACTCTACAAGGCTAAGGAGTTTAAAAACAATGAGACTATGACAAATAGGAGGGCTCCGTTTGTTGCTGAGGTTCACTAAATCCTGAACAAAACAATTTATGTCCCTGAATCTTCATTTCTCTCTGTTTCATTTTAACAGATAAAATGTCTCTAGAAATGAAGCAACTGATGGCACAAACATAGATCACAAATGTGCTTCTCACAGATGGGCCCAAGCTGCTGCCTTCAGATTTTAATCCAAATGATTCAAGAATGTGTGGTTTGGGTGTGGGATTTCATTTTGGCCTATTGTAGGGGCAGGGATTAGCCACAAAGTTTGCATCAAGATCCAGAACTTCAGGAATGTTTGTTTGGGGAAAGGAGAGAAGGGCTGGATCACCAGTACTTTGAGACATGGTGGGAGCTCACGAGAATGGTGATATGTCTGGGATCCCATTAAAGAGACAGAGAATTCATTTTCTTTTGTTAATGTAGAACTTTCCAAAGAGCACTCTATTTAAGGAATAGCATTAACACAGGACTAGACTCGTACCCCATTCTCTGTCTCATGCACCCATAGAAAAAGATCTGTCTCGACTCCTATCCTGTCCCTGGATTCATGCATGGGTTTGGAGATTCTCTAATATTTAAGCAATATTGCAAGAAAAGAAATCCCCACCCTTAAGAAATTCTTGACTACAGACTTATTCTGGAAACAGACCATAATGATACACTTGTCCACTTCTACAGCAGCTCAGAAGTGCTTGACTAGCCTCAGACATCTCTCAGTGGTAGGCATTTTACAGAGAAAAACTCAGGGAGGTTAAGGGATTTAACTAAAGACACATCAATCCAGCAGCTCAGGTCAGATATAAAACCCACGTGCTTGACTCTCTGTCCTGTGCAATGGATCACAGGCCCTCCCTGAATAGGAAGTTGTCTCCTAACTTTGATGTCGCATGAGCCAGTGAAATAAGATAAGCACTTCTAAGACTTTTGATTTTAGATCAGCATTAAAGTCAATGGGCCAAATTCATCCCTGGTATACCATCATGGGCTGCAATGGTCTTACACTAGGGATAAATTTGGCCCACTGAGTTTCTCCTCAAAGGCTATTACTATTAATATGAAGTGTTATGTGTATTTATGCATAATTTTAATTTTAAAATAATGAAACAGCTTAGGTGGCTCTGGCGGCAGAGAAGAACTGAAGCTAAACAGCAATAAAGGGGTACAAGAACAGCGTATTTCTGAGGTTTTAAAAGAAGACTTAAATCTTTCCTAAAGCCAACAGCGGGTGATCATGCTGCTTTACGAAAGCTACAGTATCAACATGTCCGAAGGGGGCACTGTACAATGTGCCAAAGGGGGATTATGTGGGATTGTCTGTTCCTTTGTATACATAAAGGCACCATGTTTCTCTGGTTTGAATGCAGGGCACAACCATACTGTGGAATATTGTCACTCAGCACAAGCTTTCTATTGATTTCTAAAGGGCTTTTAAGTAAAAGATTCTCACTAGGAACCACTTCTTAGCCTTAAACAAAACCCTCCTGTTTCTAAGAATCGAGTTCAAGCATGGGACTCATCAGCTTATACTAGCTTTAAAATTATTCCTGAAACATATGAGACACTATACATTGTATATGACCCTATGGTCAGTCACCCTTTGTACTTTCTATACAGGGTGAATTCCTCTATGCTATTTACCTCATATGATTGGGCCTGTAATGCAGACGTGGTGCACCAAGATTCAGCCATTATCTGATCACCAAGGGCCAGATCCTCAACTGACTGTAAACTGGCAAAAAATTACAGCACCTGTACAATTCATTTGAACTTTCTGTACTGCAGCCTCTGAACCACAGCTCTTCAGAACCGGGCGAGGAGTCCAGCAAGAACATCCTGTGTGTGTATCTGTGTCTGTCTCCCACATATCAGCTCTTCTGCTTACAGGGCCAGATAAAGGCTGGGTCAGAGGGGGCCTGAAAAGGAAAAATAATTCTTACATTAATTTGAGTATTTTCAAGTGACAGTTGGAGGCTAAGTCACATTTTGGACATTTTTGGGGTCAGTTCTTATTCTATCCCTTGGTTCTCTTTCATATCTGAAGATCATTAGATGCTCCAAGAAACCAGACTTATGCCTGGCACTCTGGGAGAGTCCACAGACATTAAAAATAAATACACATAGGGCCAGATTGTGGGCCAGCTTACATGGCTGTACAATGGAAATGTAAGCCAACCCTTTCCTTCCTGAAGCTGGCTGCCTGATGATCTGTAGAAGCACTGGGGAAAGTCTGTAAGGGACTAGAAAGAGGTGGAGAATTGGAGGAGCTTTGTACCCTAACTTGCTGGCTCTGGTAAGCTGCTAGGTTGCGATCAGGGGGTGAGTAGCAGGGTCAGGAGTGAGCTGGGTCAGGGTACCAGGAAGTCACGGTTAGGCCCCAGGTTACAGACAGCAGTTAAATAACAAAGTTAAGGACGAACCAGGGTCAGAAGCCAGAATATAGGGTCTGGAGCAGAAGCAGGCTGTCTGTCTGTTCTGTTGCTCAGACAGCTCCCCATCTTCCTGGTTTATATATGGGTACTGACTAATCAGTCGGCTATGAGGGCCCGCTACTCAGGCCCTCCTGGGTGGTCCTTCCTGCCAAGCGTAGCATCACAGTGTCCTCCAAGGGACACCTAGCCTAAGTCAGAGGTGTCAGAAGCCTAGCACCCTCATAGTCCCAAGTGCTTATAGCTGGGGGAGGAAGACAGTATGCTGTGCCAATTATAGGCCTGGTGCAGGATACTTCTCCTGTACAGCCATAGAAAACCAAAAGTTAGATTTTTGACTCTCAGAGCAAAGCTGCTCCAAGGGCTATGCATCAACTCACTGCCCATTGCTCAAGGTCCATGAGAGAGCCCATAACAGTCAAAAAAAAAACCTTGAAATATACAAATTAGTGTGGCCCATCTGTGTCAGGGAGAACAAAGCCAACGATCTTATCCTCCATAAATAAAGCTTGGAGACTTGGAGGAAATATTCCACTGCAATCAACTTGGGAGCTATTGTGGGAGTTGGCTAGGAAGCCAAGGAATTATGCAAGACAGATGCATTCATCTGCAGCTTCTGACGCCATTCAGTTACTATCTACAGTCTGAATTTTAAGGTATTTCTAATATGCCTTTCACCACAGTGTTTTTTTCTTTCCAAGTACTGTCAAAGCAAAAGTGCACATAATCCGGAGTGTTGATGCCATTACCAAGAAGCACTCATTACAAAAAATCTGTTTTCCACACTTATATAACTAATGCAGTTAGTTTCAAATATAGTACACAGGCCTTTTAAATTACTTCGAAAACGTGCCACTCACTTTACAATGTCTCCTCACTTGGAAATAAAAAGGATGAATCGATGCTTTTCTTTAGAGGGTACATTAGAAATTTTTCTTGATAACAGAAGAATTTTTATAGCATCTAAGATGCCATGATCTATGGAGTCCGGCTTACAGAGGTGGTGTTTATTATTGAAAATGCTGCAAACCATACACACAAGCAGCTTGGGTTTCAGCACTGACCTCAGTTGAAGCTGAGGGATGTCAGCACTGCTGAAAATAGGTCAGGCCAAAGTAATATTATCAAGTTTATTTTGCAAACAGAAAAATTAAGGGTTAACTATTCAGAAGTGCCCACTAATTTATGTCCTCCATTTTTGAAAGCCAAACATGAGACAATTTAGGGGCCCGATATTCAAAGGTGTTTAGCAACTATAGCTCCTGTTGACTTCAGCAGGAGTTGTGGATGGTGAGCACTTCTGAAAATAAAGTCTAAATGTCTAAAGGTGGGCAACTTCAAAATGTAGAGGCCACTTTTGAAAATTTGGATTTGCCCAAAGTTAGAGAAACCATGAAATGAAACCAGGTACGTTTTCTACCAATCCTGAAATCTTAATGGAAGTCTTTATAAAGGTTACTCTTTTGCCAGGTGTTGTCAGCAGCAACTGGGGCCAGGTTCAATAGCTAGGAGTCCCTCTTAAAACTAGAAATTGCCACAGGCTTAAGTCCCCACCTGTAATTTCTGTGATCAGTGAATATCTTCTCCGTGGCACTGTGGATAGATAATACTTCCCCATTTGCAAGCTCTGAGACGGAGTATGAAACAGGGAAAATGTTACTGGGGGAAATGGAACAAAGCATCAACGTGGGAAAAACCAGCAACAAGTAAAACATTCCCCCACCGTAGCTTTGGCTGTAGTCTGTTAACTCACTTCCCCACCCACTAGTGTGAACATTCCATAGGCAAAATGTCCTGTACCATGTCACTTCCTCCTTCCCCATCTGCTACACCCCACACATGATTTGGTGTCAGTGGGTAGCACAGACCCAGAATCCTGAAGTGCACTAGGACAGGCTTATCTCCAGCTCCTTAGAAATGCTACCTGGTCCTGTCCTAAGGCTCCACCACCTAGCCCAGCTACAGTGATTTCAGCTTTATTTAGCAGCAGGGTAGGAAGGGCCTCCCTGGAGTTCGTTCAACTTCAACTGAGAGCCCTCTATGCATTGTACCTCATTTAGGGGCCACTTCTGCACCTTCTCCCACTCCTCCAAATGACCCTTAGTGGAAGGGAACCAGTAGCTTATAGGACCTTTGTAAAGTGGCCTTGCCACCAGACCTATACTCCTTGCTAAAATGCAGGAGTTCTTCCCCCTCTCTCAGTTCATTTGCACTACCCAACCAATTCTGAGTTGGTGAACAGCTATGACTTCTGAAGTGTTACAGGAGGAATTCTGGACAGAAAGTTCATTTGCATAATCTCTGTCTGTAGCCATACTTCTCCAGTAGATGGAGTAGGGAACCCCTTACTCTCTAGAGCTTCGGACTACAGGTCTTACATGGCAAGACTCCACTACCCTGGTGTTCAGAGAGGTGGTTGATGGCCTCTCTGTGTATACATGTACATAAAGTGTTATGATAAAATATCCCATGTAACAATTTACAGAACAAAAGAAATAAATTGATCTCTCCATCCTAATTACCAGGTCCCCTGTTAGAGGATTATAGTTGGCTTCGCTTGCACAGGCATGACTGAGTCCTTCTCACTTTGCACACCTGCACCTTGCAGTTTTAGCAGCACTAGGAGCCACAAAGCTAAGGGCTTGCTTACATGAACATTTAGGCTATGGCTACACTACGCAATTCTTAGCAATACGGCTGTACTGCAACAGCCATGCCGCTAAAAACAGCTCTTCTGCTGACGAAAAAACTTCCACCCCGCATGAGTGACAGCGGCTTTGTCGGCAGGAGAGCGCTCCTACCAGCAAAGTGCTGTTCACACCAGCACTTTTTGTCAGTAAAACTTTTGTCATTCAGGGAGGTGTTTTTTAACACCCCTGAATGACAAAAGTTTTGCCAATGAAGTGCCAGTGTAGACATACCCTTAGTTCAAAGCTAGCTCCAGTGTGAATCTATCCTGCATCAGCCTGCTGCACTGTAGCTGTCTTTGTGAACCCTGCTGATGTACATTAACAGTTCATTAACGCACTTTGAGCTAGGCCTGTTTGAAACAGGACAAGCTCAAAGCACATTAATGAACTGTTAATCTGCATTAATAGGGTCCACAAGGACAGTTACACCATGGGAGACTAGAGCCAGGTAGATTCATATCCCTGCTTACCATGAACCAAATGTTTGTGTAGACGAGATTCATAGCTCCATCCACTTTTCGCGGTGGATGGTGATAGGAGCCAGCATTTAAGGGAGCCCACTCAACATCTTAAAGCATGCAGAAAATTCTGCTCCTTTATGCATTCCCACAGCACACCTGTGTGACGCTCTGTACCTCAGGGGAACACCCTACACCCCAATGTTTATCTTTATAAAATGATTGTGTGGTATCCAATGCAAAGTTTGTCATGTTGGGTGTCTTCAGAAGGCTCATAATGCACTGAGCATGGTTGTTATAGTGATGTTATAGTAATTGTTACAGTAATGTTATAGTAAGGTTATAGGTTATAATTTCACGTATATAGTTATGAGGTTGAAAATGTATCCTCATGGCTTAAAGCAAGCCCATGCAAAAACTCTCCAAGAACAGAGAGGCAGTTCATACCTCGTCAGGGCATGGATGGGACAAACCCAGCCCAGCCTCACAGGAACAATGGGCACTGGCTTAGGCAGCAACAAAAGAATCAGACCCTTGCGGGAGTCACCCCCTTCCTTTGGGCAGTCTGAAACTGTGATGAGGTAATGCTCACCTGACTCTGAAGCGGGGGAGAGCAAAGCCAACAGGAAAGAAAGGACCTGGTAAAAGTGAGAGATGTTTGCCATGCTTGCTCTCTCTCTTCCACCTACTTCTACAGACACCACCACTACTAGGCGACTGAAGCGCTGATCAACGAGGAGAACCTGGCTGAACAGCAGCCAGCCTGAGGTGAGAAGCATCTAAGTTTGTAAGGACATTGAATGTGTTAAGATCACCTTAGAATGTGTTTTGCTTTTGTTTCATTTGACCAAATCTGACTTTTATACTTTGATTTATAATCACTTAAATCTACCTTTATAGTTAATAAATCTGTTTGTTTATTCTACCTGAAGCAGTGCATTTGGTTTGCAGCATGTCAGAGACTCCCCTTGGGAGAACAAGCCTGGTACATATCAATTTCTTTGTTAAATTGACTGTGAAGCAAAGAGATTCTTTTCCCCAAGAATCGGGCAGGCACAAACAATGCTGAAGGGGGTTTATTTATGGTGCTGGGAAGACTGACAAGCAGCATCAAAGGTGTGGGGTTACAGTGACCAATTATATGCCTTTCTTTTATCACTTTATTTGCATTTATCTTGTTCTTACAGAGACAAACATTATTTCAGAGACAGAGAACACACTTAACACGACAGTGACAGGAGCAGAACATACGCATCAAACTGTTTTGATTACATCAATTATTCATGACTACCTTAAGGTGAAGGGGTGGGGTAAAGGTGAGTGTTTACAGATATCCAGAGGGCTGTGACGGGAAGGTTTGTTCTGTTCTAAGAGCTGAGTTACGGGGTGGACATTTGACCATATAAGTTTATCAAGCGTTTATAGTTGTTAGTTTCTTTGGGCTTCCAGTGTTTCTGCTTGTTAGTTACATGGATTTCTGTTTCACTGCTAACTGAATTTTAACTCTTGCCTAGCATGACAAACTTATATAAGCTTGCAATGTCCAGTGGGCATAACTGGACACTGCAAGATGGAGGTTCCCAGGGTTGTGTCTGGGACTGGAGATATTGGCTAGTGTCATTTGGTTGCAAGTAGCTGGGAGCAGCTTACATGCCAGAGGCTGTGTGTGAAAAGCCCTGGAATGGGGGTTCTCACAGCAGAGCAAGGTCAGGCTGGCTCCCAGAGTCAAGGATTGGAGTGGCCTAGCAGATCACTGGTCCAGACAACACCAGAGGGGAATGTCACAACCTGGTAGTACTCTACCTTCACAATGCCTGTAACACTGCCATTGACCTATCAACTACAACAGCAATAAAACCAACAGGGTTCCATAGAAATTTCTATGGAAGTTACTCTGAAACCGTATAGAAGTTAATAAATGAATTTATGTCCTCTGGGATTTTGTTGGTTTTTTTTTAAACTATTCCATAGAATTTTAGAAAGGATGAAGTTCTCTCAGATGTATAAAATACTTCAAAAATATATAGATATCAATTCTATACAACTTCTTTTTTTTAAATACTCCTCCACCTCTATCCCCAACAACAGTGCTCAAATATTTTTCTTCTGCCTGGCGGTATTAGTGTTACATAGACATCCCAGCTGTATGCCGAGAGACTCAGATTCATAGATTCCAAGGCCAGAAGGGACCATTGTGATCATCTCGTCTGACCTCCTGTGTAGCAAAGGCCAGAGAACTTCCCTAGATAAATTCCTAGCAGATCTTTCAGAAAAGCTGCATCTTTCAGCATATCTTTTAAAGAACTAGCTCACTGTTTCCCTACCGCATGTTTCAGGGGAACACGTGTCCCACGCACATTCCTCAGCAATAAGAAATGCACCTGAAGTTACAATGGCATAAGCTGGCAGACACTCTACTCCTCCACCGAGAAATGCATGCGTGGTGCTCTGAAAGGATAGATAGGCCTTTGTGCACCAGTATCTGCTCAGAGTATTTTTCAGATGGCCCCATAGTGTTCAGCTCTTTGAAGACGTCTGCTTGAGGAAGAGCTAGATTGTATAAGATATATGTTGCCATTTTCTCCTGTGTTTTATTACCTGCCTAGAGCAAATGAATGTGTCTGACCAAGCACACTTTACATGCTCTAGAGCAAGGCACCTCATCCATCTCATTTGTGGGATTATACAGTAGGTATCGTACCAGGAGAGTTTCCCTTCAAGCCCTTAATCTCCTCAATTACTCTGTTATATAATTGATCAAGCATGCCTGCGCTAGTTTATGGCATAAAGAACATAGAATCATAGGACTGGAAGGGACCTCGAGAGGTCATCTAGTCTAGTTCCCTGCACTCATGGCAGGACTAAGTGTTATATAGACCATCCCTGACAGGTGTCTGTCTAACCTGCTCTTAAAAATCTCCAATGACGGAGATTCTACAACCTCCCTAGGCAATTTATTCCACTGCTTACCCACCCTGACAGTTAGGAAGTTTTTCCTACTATCCAACCTAAACCTCCCTGGGTGCAATTTAAGCCCATTGCTTCTTGTCCTATCCTCAGAGGTTAAGAAAAACAATTTTTCTCCCTCCTCCTTGTAACAACCTTTTACGTACTTGAAAACTATTATCATGTCCCCTCTCAGTCTTCTCTTTTCCAGACTAAACAAACACAATTTGTTCAATCTTCCCTCATAGGTCATGTTTTCTAGACCTCTAATCATTTTTGTTGCTCTTCTCTGGACTCTCTCCAGTTTGTCCACATCTTTCCTGAAATGTGGAGTCTAGAACTGGACACAATACTCCAGTTGAGGCCTAATCACTGTGGAGTAGAGCGGAAGAACTACTTCTCATGTCTTGCTTACAACACTCCTGCTAATACATCACAAAATGATGTTCACTTTTTTTGCACCAGCGTTACACTGTTGACTCATATTTATCTTGTGGTCCACTATGACCCCCAGATCCCTTTCCATGGTACTCCTTCCTAGGCAGTCATTTCCCATTTTGTACGTGTGCAACTGCTTGTTCCTTCCTAAATGGAGTACTTTGCATTTGTCCTTATTGAATTTCATCTTACTTATTTCAGATCATTTCTCCAGTTTGTCCAGATCATTTTGAATTATAATCCTATCCTCCAAATCACTTACAACCCCTCCCAGCTTGGTATCGTCTGCAAACTTTATAAGTGTACTCTCTCTGCTATTATCTAAATCATTGATGAAGATATTGAACACAACCAGACCCAGAACTAATCCTTGCAGGACCCCACTTGTTATGCCCTTCCAGCATGACTGTGAACCACTGATAACTACTCTCTGGGAAGGGTTTTCCAACCAGTTTTTCACCCACCTTATAGTAGCTCCATCTAGGTTGCATTTCGCTAGTTTGTTTATAACGTTAGTGCAACTGGCTTCTTTCATGAACATGAAAGCACTGCTCTGAAAACAGGCATCATGACGAAACCTAAGGCATCTAGTTATGTTATAGTATGTATCCAGTGAAACATACAGGCCCCCTTTCTGGGCTCCATTCCAAAGCCTATATACCACTCTGCTTTGTAAATTAGTTCTGAATGTTTGGATCCACTATTTTAGGTGGTCACTACGAAGGAATAAGGGTCTGGGTAAATAGGAAAGAAAGGCTTTCTTACATTTACCCTGACCCCATGTCCTAGGTCTCTAATCTCTATGTGGTGTAAGAACAGAATCATACAAACGAACAGCAGAACACCCAGGAAAGGAAAACAGACAAGGAAGTCCTCCAACCCAGCCAGAAGAGCCTAAAAGCTGTATAGAGCTAGTAGCAAAATAGGCTGACGCAGGGGAATTCCCTGAGTGGAACAGGGCTGGTGTAATGGCCGAAAACCACCTGTCCTAGCAGCCGCCGGCCTAGGGATGTCCCAGTGCACAGTCCTGAGGGTAGGGACAGAGTATTCTGGCTGTTCCGGACTGCTGAGGTGGCCCCTTGGGGACTGTTGCAGTCCAGGTATAAGTTAGAGCAGCCCTTGAGCCTCCTCTAACTGACGATGACACTGGATAAAGAGATCAGAGAGAGCATAATATGAGGAGAGATTGAAAAACTATGGGCTGTTTAGGTTACCAGGGAGACAAAAAAGCTGTGGATGTGACAGAGGTACGGTATTTAAATAATGAGTAGGACAAATTCAAATCAGACACTCCTATTTACCCCTCATTATGGAAGAGCTAGGAGACATCCAATTAAATCGAAAGGGGACCACAGAAAGGAAACTCATTGTCAGAATGGCCCCTGGCAGGTAGGTATAGAGTAGTAGGATCCTCTCCGGCACCCCTGCCACCAGCTGCTCTAGTCCTGAGGTGGCTTGTTTCATCAGATGACCCAGCACTCTGGCCAGGTCCTTCTGGAGTAACCTGCGTGAAGCACATCAATAGTCCAGCACACAAGCTCTTCAAGCTGACTGCAAGCTTTATTAGCCTTCCAGCCCTTGTCTCCAGGGTCTTCATGCCACTGTCCTTGGTGGGATGTAAGGGGAACTCAGGCGCAGCCCCTGCTCAGGGTTCCAATCCAGGGATGCCACAGTAAGCAGCTGTCTAATCAGACCTAGTGCTGTCTCTGTGGACTGACTTCTACCCCAGCCTGTCTCTTGGCCTTTCTCACAGACCTTTTCCAAGCTCACTCCTCTGCAGATCCCAAAAAGGAGATAGATTAGTTACAGGGAACACAGCAAATGTAAATCCTATGCAATCCCATGTTCTGGGTGTCCCTAAGCCTCTGACTGCCGGACACTGGGACCAGAAAACGGCATGGATCACGATGGTCACCCTGTTCTGTTCATCCCCTTTGAAGCCCCTGGCTCTAGTTTAAGCATCTTCCTTGCAGTCTCTAGGTTTCCCCTGCCCCAACCAGTCCTTGGGTCAGCCCTAGTCTGGCCATCCTTCAAGGGACTAGCACAAGAGATCCATTCCTTCTCCTAATCAGCCACTAATGAGCTGGACTTTTCTTTTTGTAATTCCTCCCCTCCAGATTTGCCAAGGTGTCAAGGAGTGGGGTTGACTGAGCTCACAGGCTCTCATTAACCCCAGCCATCACAGGCTTAGCATACCACATCAGCAAACACATTCAAAGTTGATACAAAGAAATACTTTAAAAACCCCACATCGTTAACCCATGAAACTCATTGTCACAAGGTGTCATTGAGGCCAAGTCCTTAGTAGAATACAAAAAATTGTAAGGAATAAAATTATGATTCAAGGCATAAGCCAAACACTAACTGAGAGGTTAGGAATACATTCCCCCTATGGACAAGTTATTCTATTACAGGATTTCCTTGCATCTTTCTTTGAAACATTCACTAGTGACCATTCTCAGAGAAAGGATATGGGACTGCATAGACCTCAAGTCTGATTCAATCTGGCAATTACTATGTTCTTATAGTTTTTATGAGGAACATAAGGATTTTTATTTGCTAACCTTGAACTACTAAGTACACTCACACTTTGTTTTCTAACATTGTATCCAAATGAAAATGTTGGCATTTCTCTCATCTCCTGCAATCCAAACCTTATTCCCTCAATTTATTTTGCTGTACAAAATGTGACTAAATATTCTCCAGTGAGGTTGTGTTTGTGCACTGATATCTTTTAAACAGTTTCCTGCCAATTGGTAATATGTTAACGCAGCCTAAACACGCAACAGTAAATATTTAAGACAGATACACCAGAGAAATGTGAGAGAGACATTGGCACACACGGGTGATCAATTAACATGCTAATCTTTCCGGGAGCCCATGTCTATATTATGTAAACGGCACTGGAACATCAGTTTTGATGAAAGTTTCATTAGGAAGGTTTCCTCAGGTCCAGGATGGAATTTCTGATAAACCTAGAAAGAGAGATCTTCAGAATAGCCAATAGCCCAGCAGTTGGGGTTCTCATCTGGGATGAGGGAGACCCAAGTACAAGTCCCTGCTCCAAATCAGAATAAGGACTTAACCCTGGGTCTCCTACAACCCAGGTGAGTGCACCAGCTGCTGGAGTATCGGCCATTCTAGGAGGGCGTGTGCGCACGCACAGAAAATTTCAAAGAGTCCAGCTTTCATCCCGTATTGGATCAAAAAACTAACGTCAAACGGCAGATTTTTCATGAAATGGAGTTCTTCTTTTCTGGCCAGTCCTACTCAGGGCTAGGATAACAAGAGTTTGTAGATCAAGACTTAGGCGACACCTACACAAGTTCGCTGTGTGATTCTCAGCTCTCCTCCAGCTAGTGCCGGCATAAACAGTAGCGTGACTATGCTAGCTAAGTACAAATGCACCTGATCCCAGTGGGTCCTTACTCAGCATGGTTGCCCGTACTACCACAGCTCCGCTACTATTTGTACTCGTGCTTGCTCGGTGAAAGCTAGTGTGAGCATGCATTTCATGCCCCTAGTGTAGACATAGCCCTAGATGAATGAGCAGAGAAGCAGGGGAATCTTGCTTGGCTTCTTAATGTGTAATACTGGGCATTCTCTAGAAGACCCTGTCTTTTGTAAGCGCTACATTCACTTTTGAATGTCGGACAACAAAAAGATGATTGAATACATTTGATTTACACTAAAGCAAATAAAAGCATTTAAAGGTTTGCGGTGGAGAATCAGTTGATTTAACTTTAAAGAAATAAAAATGCCTAACATATTTTAAGAATCTGTAAAACATTTTACAAAAAAAAAAAAAAAAAAAAAGTAGCCCAAAGTCTTATGTGTAAAGACTCTAGAAACCAAAACTCAAACCTGGTGCATATTTTTTTGTGGTTCAGTTAAAAAAACCTTCAAAACCATAGGTTTGTAACAGAAACACTGATACAAATTTAAACTATAGGAGGACTATGTGGGGAGGGATAGCTCAGTGGTTTGAGCGTTGGTCTGCTAAACCCAGGGTTGTGAGTTCAATCCTTGAGGGGGCCATTAGGGATCTGGGGCAAAAATGGGGGATTAGTCCTGCCTTGAGCAGGGGGTTGGTCTAGATGACCTCCTGAGGTCCCTTCCAACCCTGATAGTCTATGACTGGTATAATTGAAAAAGAAAAAGATTTGATAAATGCTGAAGATGAACAGTTTTCTGCTATTTTATTCAATTTTTGAACTATTACTTGGGAATCAGACAGTAGAGAGCTAAAATCACTACTGAAATCTTAGTTCATGGTACCACTTGGGAATAAATGTTACTTTTCAATAAGCCTATACAATAAGAGCCACGCCATGGTTCCATTGAAGTCAGTTGCAAAACTGCCCACTTATGGCATTTGGCCCAACTGCTGATTATAAGAAAGGGTTGGGGGGGGTTAGCTATTGAAATAGAAATAAAGTTCTATAGAACCCATCCCCATGTTCCCTGCATTCTTCAAAGTCTCTTGAGCTGTGATGGGAGATGAAAGCACACATGAAATATAAGACCTGGTCCTTTATTTTCTACTATAGAACATACGATATAAAAAGGTATCTTCCCAAGACATCTGAAAAATGAACATATAGGGGCCTCACAAATAGCTAGCTTCATTTTCACCTATTTGGATCAGTATCTGGTAAGGGTTTCCTTATATATAGATAAGTCCAATAGTTTTCATTTTAAGGAAAAACAAAAGTAGAAAGAGTAGTGTAACAGACTACAGAAACGGAGAACAAAATGGCTACAGGAAGACTCAGTATTGCCATCCCAAGCACTGAAAAACAACATAAGGCAGGTCCCGACCCCCTCCTCCCCCGCTATCCCCCCACCATCATGAAATTAGCTTAAAAATCAGGGAATTTTATATAATAAATTTTGGGTTCTTTTTCTTTGCCTCTGGGTTTCTGAGCCTTTACAGTGCACTCTCTTCATGGTTTCAACCATGAACTTCTCCACAACCAGGCAGCTATATTTCAAAAGAAAGTTGAAATTCTCATATGATCTCTTGATTCCAGCAGCTGGGGCTTAAAGAAAACACACCAGTTACCACAAAACTCATGATAAAAAAAAATCACTGCTGGCTCCTTAGTTTTTTAAAAGTTGTACTTCACAGAAAACAAAGGCATGTTTGCATGTAAGAAACATTCAATGAATAATGCCTCACTGATTTGGCTAGTGTTCAGTGCACAATAGAATGGGGCTAGATCACAATCAGGAGCTCCAGCATTTGGGAAATTAGAGTAGAATATGGTGCTCCATCCTTCCCACCTTGATCATTTTGGCAGGAGCACATCAGCTAGTTATGGGTAAGCTGCTTCTGACAAGACAACACTCCAGCATCCAACCCTCAAATGGAACACGAAAAACTATTAAGGTTTCTAAGTGTTGTTAATATTAACCCTTTCCCCATTACCTCTTATTCTCACATGCAGAAAGAGGCTGTCCCAAAATTCCAGTGAGCAGGAGGAAATATCAGGCACTTCAGAGGAAAGCCAAGCCATCATTATGCACCTGGCCAGCAGTTTGACTCTCCAGGTTTAACAGGTCCAGGCTTTGAACTACCTTTCATTTTCTTTAGATGTTTTCCAGAGTCCATGCAGTTCTTTACAAGGGATGTTCAAAAACAGATTCTTCAAAACAAAGCCAGCGAACTCATTAAATTAAAACTTAACAGGTGTGTATGTGATAGAGGAGAAAAGATTTAAAACAAGAAAACAGATTTCAGTTTCGAGCTCACAAAGGGGAAGACAACAATGAATTTAAAATGGCCTATAGGGCTTTTAAACATACTTTGACAATGTTTCTTTTGATGGCTCACATATTTACTTCTGTTGATTTGTTCCAGTTAACTAACATGTACAGAAAAAAAGCATAATTATACTTTGGTTCCCATTCTGT
Organism: Caretta caretta; assembly: GCF_965140235.1. Taxonomy (NCBI): domain Eukaryota; kingdom Metazoa; phylum Chordata; order Testudines; family Cheloniidae; genus Caretta; species Caretta caretta. Next base: position 116,074,252 of record NC_134212.1, on the reverse strand, counting down.
CACAGGTGGAGCCTGTTCCAATTCCCAGCAGTAAACAAATCTTGGTATTTCTTTAGAAGATCAGTAAAACAAGTGGCTCAACAGTGGCACTTTCATAAAATCATCACAATTACATACAAGTATAAAAGTAAACATTGTGACATATAAAGGCGGGACACACACAAAACATAATCATTCATCTTTCTACCAGTCTGCAGATGGCAGAAGACGTTTTGGGCTGTCTACCCTGGGAAAGTGCATCATATTAAAAAATGTGAGAAAAATGTGCCTCAGTTTCCCCTTCTGTTAAACAAGGGTACTAATATTTATCCACTGTGTAAAGCATGTTTACACCTGAGTGTGAGAAGTGAGATACAGCTATAGCTAATAATTGTTACTGCACATGGAATAAAACCCTGGAAACCAACTGGGAAAGGCTGAACAGAATAGAATGAGCAATATTAAGTAACTGGGTGATGTACCATGCTTTATTTCCCTTGCATGAGCAGTGTAGTTCCTGTAACTTATATCATTGATAAAAATTTGTGTATGTTGCAAATGAATTCTCTGTGCTTAGCTATTAACAGTGTCCACAACATTAAAAATCTGGTGTATATAAATACAAAAACTTTTGCCTGTACTGTACCTTTAAATTTCTAAGTAGACTGTCTTTGTAGCTGTCATTTTGTGAGACACCATAGATGCAGCAAAAATTATGGAGGACACACACTAGACACTCTCACGGAGACTTACATAGGGCAGGCCAGCTGGAAGAGTGATCAATCATGAGCACGGACTTCATGGGTGGCACGTGACTCCTCCATTTGGGGAGGCTGGGCATGCCCCGACCATGGGCCTGCCCTGAGGCCCGCCCCATGGTCAGCCTCCTCTTCCCAAATCCCAACCCTCTCTTGGCCCTCCCCACCCACCACTCGCACCTCTTCCCCTGATGCCCCCACCCACATGTGCCCACTGGCCGACCACTCCCGCGTGCCTCTTCACCCCCTTCTCGCCCGCCCCAGCCCCCCTGCCTGCCCACCCACCTTCCCGCCGCCCGTCCAGCTGCTCACCACTTGTCCATGCCTCTTCGCAGACTCCTCCTAGGCCCCCGGGCGGGTGAAGCAGGGATTGGAAGAGGCAAAGGGAGAGTGGGGCCTTAGGGGAAAGAGGATGAGCAGGAGTGAGGCCTCAGGGAGGAGGGTGAGCAGGACCACAGCCGGGGTGCCTTTTCAGCTGCCACGCGCTCCAAAGGCAGCGGGCGGGTTGTTTGGGGAGGTTTAGCCTCCCATGGCCTCTTATACATGCTGCCCAAGATTTAAAATAGGAAACAAAAAGACACATTTAAGAGATGAAGAAGAGGAGTAAAGAATTTGTGCTTCTCTCCCTGTTTACTGTATGCAACGGACAGCATGTGAGGCATGGTCAGGGGGAGCAGAGTGGGCCAGGGCCAACAGGAGATCAAAAGCAGAGGGTATCAGACAAGCTGAGCAGGAAACCACTAGAAAACACTCTCTTCCAGAACCTGGAACTGATCTCAACATTCCTCCCCTCGGCAAATAGCGGGGAAGTCCAGTGGCAAGGTGTGTATCTCACCCCAGTGGCTGGCCAACATGACAGAGACCTCCGTCGCTGGTGACACCTCAGGCTCTCCTGTTCTCTCTCTGTGGCACACAACGGTTCAGAGTCCTGACCACTGAAAAGTGCACAAGCTAGCTGGCTGCGATTTGGTCCAATGAAATCCATTTGGAAGTGAGTTGTCTGTTAGCTTTAGTTACTCCTATAGTGGGGCTCAGAGAGGGTCAGTGCTTTTACCCTGTGTCATTGGCAGAGATGGGCATGGCAGGGAATTGAATAAGCGAGATGTGCCCAGATGATCCTCGCAAGTGACCCCGCTCGATGCTGCAAGAGAAAATGAAAAACCCCCAAGGTCCCTGCCAATTGGTCCTGAGGGAGACTTCCTTCCCTCCCCCAGATCTGGTTATCACTTTGAGCATGTGAGCAAGATTCCCCAGCTAAGAATCTAGGAGCAGAGAATAAGCTATAGCACCTCCAAGCATAACTCCATTACATCTGGCATCCAGCCTCCAGGTGTGGACAATGTCTGGATTGCTTTTATCCAGAGGAAGCTGGATAAAACCAGAATATATCTAGCAATTATGCATCAGAAGGAAAAAAGTCATTCCTGACCTCTGGAGGCAACCGTCTGAAGCCGTGAAGCATGAGATTTGATTATAGTTATTGCGTTAGCATGGTGAGGGCAATGCAACGCTTCCTGTTGTCTCCATGGCCTAGAAGGGAGGGATGTGGTAGTCATCTTTCCCTGGTGCTAAAGCCAATGTTGCAGGGACAGGGCTGGGGTCAGTATAAATCATGGGGATAGTGCCTTGAACATACTCTATGTCCTTACACAACACAAATACATCCCATTCCTGCCCCCAAAGAACTCACAGACAGAAGACAACAAGAGAAGCAGGCTGAAAAATTCCATCTGATCTTCTCTCCATTGTGCAAGAGCTCCTGCTCAAGGACATTACTACATTTCACCTGATCTCTCACCCTAAGCCAATGGTTTCATCTTTTCAGCAGTCTCTCTCTCTCTCTCATCAGAACAGAGTGCTTTTATTCCCTTTACACCCAGTGCCCTGTTCTTCTCTTTGAGGGAACTTCTTAGTATCACAGGCAGTGGGGCCAGAAAGAGTCACTTGGGCCAGGAATTTATTCTTTACAGAAAAGCTTTGGGCCAAGACACAGTTACTGAAAAGGGGAAAGTGGCTCCTGAACCAAGGGGTGGTAGAACAAGGTCTCCTTCACCCCCTCACCTTCATCTTTGTCTCATTTTCTAGGTTTAGCTCCCTCAGACTTCCCTATGTCTCTTTTTTTTCTCCAGCTTTCTAACCTCGCTCTCAAGAGACCAGCTGGTCATCAACACTCCTGGGCCTCAACTCCCCTGAATTTAACAGTAGTTTTGAATCTGAACTGGATCTGCTACCAGATTTCCCCACAGACTCCAACTTAATAAAGAGCTGAACCAAAGCCCCAGAGCCACCCGCTTTTCCATTTGGGGAGTCAACAATCTGAATCCAGATCTGAATTCTGCACCTTCGCCTTATATGATAATGACCCATCAGATCAGAGGGGTCTTCAAGTCTCTTCTTTTCTTTTCCCCCAGACAGAAAGGAAGTGAGTCCAGAAGAGCTGGAGAATGGACAGTCCCCTCCATTAACCACTTCTAAGTCCACTCAGAAGACTCTCCCTGCACTTACATTGTGGATCATTTGCTTCCCTAGTGGTCCCCACTGACCTGCTCTATCACGGTCTATCAACAGTGATACAGCAGGGGCTGCCCCCCTCCATGGCTCCGAGTGACACTCTGACCCTGAGGGGCATCTAGTGACTGGCCCTGAAAGAACATCCAAGTCAGATGATGGCATCAGAATTTTGCCACCACCCCATTGAAAAACCCAATCCTCTCTACACTGTTGTCCAATAAGGTGTTTTGCCTGACTTCACAATTCAAGTTCCAGCCCCTCTCCCTGCTTGTACCCAGCTCTAACCACCATTAGGCTCATTCATTCACCTTAGTTCTACCAGTTTCTTTACAGGGAATTTACTTTCTTCCCTGTAATCACAGGCCTTTCATTCCAGGTCCTCTATCCCTCCAGCTCCCTGACTCAGAAAGTGTTGCCAAGCTCTTCTTCAAGAATCCATTGGGAGCAAGGTAGAAGTATAGGGTTTTGAAAGCATTTCCACCTCACCTTTGGGAGGCAATCCACTGCCCCTAGTGAAGTATACACACAGCAAGAGAATATACACACACACACACAAGATATAGGGAGACAGAGTCCTGCACAATGTATGTGTCTTAAAGGTCCCATTCTACTTTTTGTAAGGCTAAGGGAGTAAATCCTGGTGCCATTCCAACCCAAGTATCGTCTGACCACTTAAATTCCTTCCCTTAAGTTTCAATTCGATGCTGTACTCTCATTCACTGAGCTAGAGTTGTTTAGTCCCGCTGTGCGGTGTTAAACAGCATCTGGTTCCACACCAGTGATGGAATTGATGTGAAGTGAAGTGCTAAACAGCGTCTGGTTCCACACCAGCGAAGTGATTCTATATTGGCCTAATTCACAGGAACCTCGTGAGATTTTAATTAATATTTATACAGCATTTTAAGATTCTCAGTTCAAATGGATGCTGTTATAAAGCTTCCACAACACAAATGCAAAATCTTAAGGGTCAATGATGTTTCAAGTGAGTCCAGGACCCATGTCCTTCCCTTATTTTTTCCACAATAATTCTGCCACCTGTGGGGTATAGGACAGTAACCAATGGCTTCATACTACTAGCACCATACACATTAGTATGGAGTGGGGAAATGCCAACTAAGGACTACAGGGGACACCTCCTACTCTTACAAACAGTGGATTTTTTAAGGAATCTGAATGACACCTACATAATAAACTGCATGGAATTTAATTGCGCACACCCTCCCCCCCTCACATCTCTTCTAACAGCACTGGATGCTAGCAAGGTGGGCAAGCGCTGCTCAGCTGATGTGGATGAGGCCTATGCTTCTGAAGCCTGGAGAACTGATCCTGGGAAGTCCCAAATGGCCATGTTATGCATCACAGCAACAATAACAAAGACCTTTAGTGGTCACAGATTTGTTACAATTGGGAAATAAAAGCTATATTTAAAAGAACAGTATTTTACACAGTGGGGAAACATGGGAACTAGCATGTGTATATTTTTCAAGTCTCATCTACAACACAGAAAGAAAACACAGAAAAACAGTGTGTGTGTGTGTGGTGTCCATTCATCCATGCTGGGAAAAAGAAGAAATCCTTCAGAGGGTAGATCTGATTAATGTGCAATGATCTAGTAGCATATGATATAATTCAGCAAACAGCCAGAGGCAAACACTGAGCACAGAAGCATGGCATTGCTTTATCATCATACCTCCATCATGTTCCGTAAAGACAAGGTTTTTCAAGTGTGATGCAGAGCTTCCCACAGCAGCCAGCTCCCTGTTGCATGGCTATAATGAATCTTCTACCCACCACGTGGAGTCAAGGGTCTGGAGAAGCTGCTTGTAAAACAATATTCTACCTCGCTATTTTTTACAGTTATTTTCTAAGTGCATTTGGGAAATGATAAGAAAGCTGGTCCCATTCGATAGTAAGTGCCACTTCAAGTATTCCTACAGTCTCAATGTACCCGAGCCAGTCCCAAACAAGTTTCAGAGTGGTAGCCGGGTTAGTCTGTATCAGCAAAAACAACGGGTTTTAGCCCACGAAAGCTTATATCCAAATAAATTTGTTAGTCTCTAAAGTCCCAAACAAGGCTCAGCACAGGCTGCTCCACACTGAGCTGTCAGAGTGCCTCAAAGGATCACTGGGAGAGAACTCATCATTCTCAAGGGTCATTCAGTACTGGGTCGCTCTCCTGGTATGACCAATAACAGTGCCATTAGGACTAATGCTTTTGAGAACTCCTATTTACTTCAGCAAGCTTTGGATCAGGCCCTTGGTGATGTGGACACCTGTCCAAATAAGAACAGGCTGCTAAGCTTTCAGGGAGCCAGTGACCTAGCCCGCACTCCTGCAAACACAGATACACACCCTTAGCTTTACTCCTGTAGCAGCCCCATTGAAATGGGGACCCTAGAAGTTAAAGGCTCCGTAATTCATTGTCAGAACCCTGAGCCATCCAGTCCCTCATAGCTGAGAAATTTGGGCTATTATATTGCAGCACATAGCCCAATAGGACCTAAAAGGAAAATCTGTTTGTAAAATAGACTTTTCTCCCTCCTGCTGTCTATGGAGAGCTAAAGTCATGTCAGAGGTCACAATGACTTGTTTTTAGTCTAACTCTCACTCGTATTGATTTGAAATAACCACCCGCAGCTCAATATTGAAACCAGCAAGAGACAGCCTCAAAGGAAGAAGTGTCCATGTGACAGCTTGTGCATCCAGATCAGATCAGAATCCTGGCAGAAAGACAAGCAGCTCGAACCCAGGCAGGTAGAGAAGACAAAAGGGCACGTGTGCTGCTCTAACATTAACTGGTTCAGTGCTGCCTTGCTGAAGGCTACACCTTAAAGTCATTTGGGATATGAAATTAGTACAGCAGCTGGCTGCCCACCGACTAGATGGCATCCCTCATAGAGAGCACATTGAACCTGCGGCTGCCAACTGATAACCTTAAAATCTGCTCTTCCTGTGTGCAATGTCTCTGCAGATGTAATCAACTCAGCTTTGTAAAATGCCAGCTCCCGCATTGAATGGGAGGGGCCTGGTGGCAGGACGCTGTCGATTAACAACTCTGTACTCAGATGAGCTTCATGTCTTGGTCTGCCAGATCCCAGGTATAGTGATGATTAGGACATGCTGCAAGGCTCTTCTGGGTCTTTGCCTGTTTCTTGGGGATGGGATAGGCCAGGGAGGAGAGTGAATAGCATGTTGGAATGGAAAGGTTGATTTTGATGCCTTGGGAGTTCATTTAGATCTAGTTTGTTTTCTATGCATTTATGGATGACTTTAGAGGAGCCAGTGCTCCAGTAGACACTTACTAAACATTTACATAAACAAATTGGCTACTTGCACTAGGGAAAACATACACACCTGATGCTTCCCCTGACATCCCTACTGAAATGCCAATGTTTCAGCTGAATGCTGGTGCTAAAAAGATATTCCAGCATCTACAGAGAATGACTGCAAGGTTAATTTTTTCAGTCTTCCACTTCCCCACTCCTTTGGTACCTCCCCCTTTCTCAAAAATATTTTACTTGGAGTTTGGAGGATCATTAACATAATTCCTTAGGAAGTGGCCTAACACCCCTGCCACAGATTCTCTGCTCTTGTTTCCAGAAGAAGGGGAAAAGATTAGGAGCCTGCTCCAAAGCCCACTGAAGTCACCTGCCACCACAGGGAATCCACAGCCCTGAGCTGGGCACCCAGGTTCCTGCTACAATGCATGGGGAGAGTTAGACGTCTAAGGAAGGGATCCTCAGAAGTCAGCCAGCAGAATGCGAAGCAGCCCAAGCTAGCCAGCAGTGAAATGCCAAGAAGGGCAGTGAGAGGGGTAGGGAGAAGAAAGGGGTTTAGGCACCTAGGTGGCTGACTTGAGGTGCCTGGCTGATAGGCACTTCCCTTCGTTCAGGATCCTCAATCACAAATCCTTCCTGGAGATCGGTACCTAAGAGCTGACCTAACTTAGGCAGCCTGCACCCTAGGAAACGAAAGCATCTCTGTCTCCTGCTCCTGCCCGGTAGCTCTCTAACACATGCCTCCATTTCCTTGTGCCTCCAGCTGTCTTTTGTACGGATGCTGTGCTGCTCCCTACCCCCACCATCATCAGCTATCAGTAACCTGGATCTGGTCTGGTAATTCTGCTGCAGGGTTTGACAAGTGTCAGGCATTAGGGGTGCTCAGAGCATGGACTGGGACTGGGCCCCACTGATGATATCGGCGTTCCACCGCCTATTTTGAGAATCCCCCTTCGGTTTGAGTGAGGGCTCCAATCTGCTGGTTAATCGTGGAATGGCATCAAAGTTAAGGCAGCTTTTTGACTGCCATGGGTGGAAACTTAAACAACTCAAAAGGTTAGGCAGCAGCTGAGTGGTGGTTTTGAAAATGGCACTGGTACCTAACTGGTGGACTCAGTGGCCTAAAGTGGTGGGGATAAGTACCTAGGTCTCAGCTCCCCATCTGTAAAATGGGGATAATAGCACAGAGGTGTTGAAGATAAATAAATTAAGGGATGTGAGACACTCAGATACTCCAGTGACAAATAGATGCAGCTCCAAGGGGTTTATGCTGGAGAAGGAAAGTGATGAATCAGGCCCTATGGCCAATAGGAGCTGTAGGAAGGGGCATAGGCTGCGGCTGCAGGGATGTGCTGGCCGCCGCTTCCCACCGCTCCCATTGGCTGGGAACGGTGAACCGCGACCACTGGGAGCTGCGGGGGGCCATGCCTGTGGGCGGTCAACATAAACAAAATGTCTTGCGGACCACCAGTGGATTACCTTAATGGACCACGTGCAAAAGGTTGCCGACCTCTGACTTAAGCCCTATTCTGAGAACTTAAGTGGTGCATAGGCCATAGCTACTTATCGGAGTGTTTTAGTCTGCCATTCATCATGGTAGTATCTGAGTTCCTTCCATGTACAATCAATGGCAACTGCAAAGTCCCCAGACTTCTTGAGTCTGAGACTTCTCCCTTTCTGGGATCAAAATTCTTTGGGGGGCAGGGTTTGCGTTGGTCATGAGTCAGGTGTAGAAGGGGGTTGTCAGCATCGCAAATATCTTTCTTACGGGGGAAAGGCTTTGCCTGCCCTCTGCATAGGAGTGAATTTAACTACGGATGCCTAATTTTAGGTATCAACATTTGGAAGCATTAGCCTTACTCGGTCTTCAACTTGGCTAGCCACTCTAAGCTGCGTCCAACAATACCTATCAGTCTTATAGGGAGTAGAAGTGCTGGGAAACTTACCTGCTGTTTGAAAGGGGATCCAAGTTGCTTAAATGAAAGGAATTATGCATGTTTAAAGAATCATTCTACTGGGAATAGCCTTTTTTTTTCCCCATGGAGATTCAACAGAAGAAACAGGCTGTGGCTGTTTAGAAAACAAGGAAGTAAAGTGTAAAGCGGTCACACATTATCACAGCAAAGAGATACTGTTGCTTGCAAAATTATTATTAGGATGCTATTTAATGAAATAGTAGAATCTGGCCACACAGTCCAGCCATCTGCTCTTCCAGCACTTCATTAGAAAAACTCCAGTTACCTCCCAAACCTCTGCTTGTCAGAGCAGGAGCCTTTCTGCAGAGGATGCATTGTCTCGTCCACTCATTCATGCCTTTCTGGTTTCCGGGATGGATTACTTTAAGCCTTTACTATCAGCCATGCCTGGTTACCTGCTAAACTGGGTGCAGGTGGCATTCAGCATGGCCATCAGCCTTGTTAACAGGACTTGATTTACAGCTCATAATTTCCAAGTCTTGTTTTACAGCCTCTGCCTTGGCTGCTTCTCACAGGGAGGGAGGGAGAATTGGTTTCCAGAGTTCTTGCTGACTGGCACAGAGAGAGCTAGCCTTGGTTTTGTTTACAGCGCTGACCTTTGAACACCACAGGCCAAGCTTCTCAATCATCTAAGCGTGGCTACTGCCTAGCAGCTGGCACCCATGCTTTTGCTAGTTATTCTCCTAAGTCCTGAAATACTGTAGCATGCCAGTGCCCACAAGAGCAACAGAATCAGCAGCTGTGGTGTTAATGCAGTGCCCACACAGTAGCTGAGAGCAACGGTTTGAGATAGAGTTGAGCCCACCGAATTTTAATCCAGGTCATTCAGATTCAGACCTGATTTTTCTTTTAGCATTAAGGCTGATGCAAATGTAACCTGTTCCCCTCCAGTGGCTAGCGCATGTAGAAAGCTTTACAAGTCTACTGCTGATTGCAGCCTTTAACTCAGGCAGTAGAGGCTCATGCTCATTAAATCCAAGATGCTGGTAGTGACAGCCTCACCTTAAGTGACTTGCCCAAGGGTCGCGGTGGAAGGCTGTGGTGCAGCTGGGAATTGAACACATTTCCTATGCCTTAACCACAAGAGCATTCTCATATATCCTGCCACCACTGCATAATACTACAGAGCAAGAAAAATCCATAAAGTCCCTGACAGTGGAGATTTATTAGCCATGGTCTTCTGAACTACGAGAAAGCCTTTTCAAGTTTCTTAGGTTTAACAGCTACTTGTAGAAGACTGGAAGAAAGCTTGGTAGAGGGCAGAGAAACTGAATCCCCCCCCTCCCGCCCCTTTCTTTATCCAGCTCCCTGGTTTTGTGAGACTAGTGTTTTCTTGTAGAGACTTAAAGCACAAGACCACGAAAGCAGCTTTGGAAATCAAACGGTCTTTGTTTTATAATTTGATTTAATGCAAATAAAAATGATGTTTGTATCCTGCCACTGTTTATTCTCTGGACTTCTTTCAAACTGCTCTCCTAGCAACTTTGCCAACAACAAGACACAAGTTTTCTCCTTCCCAGCAAAATACTGACTACTCCTTATCGCGGTAACTCCCACAGTGCACTCGATGCTTTTCAAATGAGGATGAAGACAGAGTCCTTGCCCCAAATGTGTACAGCCTAAAGTCCTGATCCTCCAATGAACCCCACATGGGCAGCCTCCTGTCCCTGCACAGAACCCCACTGAAGCCGGTGCCATGGAAGTCATGACATAGAATAGATTTTAAGTCAGCCAATTTCACTGTAGTTGTGAGCATGTACCAGGGTCTGCCCACGCAGAGATCATTGCAGGCCAGGCCCCGGGATGAGGTTGGAACTCTTGCAACTCTAATCATCTTGAACTTTTTCAGTACCACAAAAGGTTCCAGGGAACTCCCTTTCACTAATTTTTGCCCAACCACTGCATGGACACATTAGCTAAGGCTGTTGTGCCTTCTATAAGCAGGCAGCCCATTCAGCCACCGTTGGAAATATCGCTGTCCAAGTGCTATTCTCTTTCTCCACTCCTCTGAATCTCTTCAGTAAGTGGCAGTGGGTAGTCAATGAAGCACTTGTCATGCTGAGTCATTCAGTTCTACTTGCCTTTGGTTAATCATTTTATTGGTTTCACAGGAAGAATCTTTTCTTTCCCCCTCACTCTGGGTTGGGATTTGAAGCACCTTTGTTGTAAATACAAATAGCCGGTTGGGTTTAATGCCACCGTTTGGTTTGCAGCACGCAGAGCTCTGTCTGTATTGCTGGAGAAAAGCACAGCAAGCCAAGCACATTCGGTGGAGCTATGCGCTGAAAGCTGGGGCAGCACATTCCCTAAAAGTAGGGTCAGTTGCACCACCACAGGGTTGAATGGAGTTGAGAAGGCTCCGATTCCCTGACACCCAAAGGGCTGTTGACATTGAGAATACTGGAAACAAGAGGGGGGAAACCTGAGATATCAAAAGGGAATGTTTGTTGCAACAGGAATAGAACTGCAGGAATAATTCTAGGAGGAATTAGCTGTTACAAAGTTAATTTGAGTGCATTATTATTGTAGTCACCCCGTCCCAGGGTATTAGAGAGACAAAGTGGGTGAGGTAATGTCTTTTTTATTAGACCAACTTCTGTTAGTGAGAGACACAAGCTTTGAGCTTACACAGAGCTCCTCTCAATTGAAAAAGGTGCCCTCTAGTGTCTAACTTAATAGCCCTAAATTTCCCCCAGAGGAAAATTAGCTTAGTGCAAAGTGGCTTTATACTTCAGATGCAGACGAAGTTCAAATCCTTTTACGGTTATTCTTGTATTAAAACTATTATTTCTCTTCCACAATCAATGTAATTGTCAAATCACTGATTGCCCATTATTTATTGAAAAGGAACAAAAATTCTGATCCCACACAATTTACAGTAGGGGAAAAAGCCCTATTTGGTCATAAATATGCATGTGGTCAGATTAGACAAGACAATCACCAAGAGAGCTAATGTGGTTCCTTCCCAGCTCAGTAATCATATCTGGGTTTATGGACCCTGGAAGCAGAAGCTAAGGTTTCATGCGCTCTCTGTCAAGGCTTTTCTAATACAAGTTGTATAGTCATAGGTAAATAGAGTTAACCCACTTCTCACTTGGGGAATATGGAGATTAGTTTAATCACTTTCTTATCTTTTTTTTACCGCTACACCACTGTCTGTAATATACAGGGACCAGCTCTGAAAGATTCTGACCTATATCACCTCTATATCCCACCTCCTGAATCTGGGGCCAGCTTGAGACTGGTTGAGGCCCCAAAAGTAAAGCTGCTCTAAGTTATGCCTGGCTGCCTGTCTATTACCAGAACTCAGCAGCCCCTGTCTATTACCAGAACTCAGCAGCACTCTGGCTATTCCCACTTCCCACACCTACTGACTGCAAAGAGAGATAAGATAGAGCCCTTGATGCTGATTCTACTGCACAGGAGGATTCCCCACCTCAAGGGGATCTCATTGCTGATCTCAGTCTGCTATGCACGCTTGCATTAGTAAGTGTCAGAAGAAACAGCACAGTGGGATGCTCCAGGCTGCCTGAAGAATATAGTTCACATTTGGAGAGTTCCTTCACAATGAGAGGGCTAGCACGAGGAAGTCCTTGTCTGTAACTGGTGCCCCTAGGCACTACACTAATATAAAGAGGTTTTTTTTCCTAGTGAAGTCTTATAATTTACAGAAAACTTTGGAGATCCCAAAACTCCATGGGGAAGTCCCTGAATCCATACGTCCAGAGCCCCTGCCATTTCCTACAATGTGGTAATGTTTGGATGAGGAGGTTTCATCTGAAAAGAATACGCCAGGGGATTTTGTCCTGAGGTGACAGCCTCTGTAAGGCTGTCAGTCTACCATAGGGCAAGCAGCAACTCTAGGACACTTTCACCCATGCTGCAAAAGAACGTGCAAGGATTTAACCGATGTGACTCTGCGTGTGGTTTCGGTGGCACAGCTTTCATGTGATGCAAAGGAAAAGCAAAGGACCAAAATGGGTCTAAGCTACAAAATTCAGATCTTGGGTCTCAAACACCTTGCAGTTTGTGGGTGCTGTGATCCAGGCTGTGGGTGTGGGATTAATCTCTGAAACATGTATGTATATGGGGGCATGGGAAGAGGAAGAGAAGAAATGCCCCTAAGAGAGCCAGTTTCTGTTTGTATTACTTATTTCTTACCTCGTGGAGCAGTCAGAATGCAAATCCATATTTGCAGGAGCTGAAGTTATGGTCTCTTCCTTTCCTGGAAGTTGGTATTTCAAGGTGCCATTGCTCAAGCAGTTTCCATAAGGCAGCCTGGTTGTTGTGCTTCTAAAAATCAATAATGGCTACAGATAAAATCAGCCCCAAACCAAACGCTTTCCATGTTAAGCAAACGTATCTGGTTGTCGAGAATATAATAAATTGAGGGGATTTTTATTTTTTTAAATGAGTGGCCTTCAGCCTGACATGTACTGCTATTGTCCTTCCAGCTGATATGACTGCAACTGTAGATGAAACTGCAATGCCACCTAGTGGATGGAGCAAAATTGAGTGGTGTTATTTGGAATTAATTTAATCATGAAAAAGAAATAAAACTTTCCCTTTGAGAACTAGTTAATAGAGACGAAAACCATTTAAAAACTGCACGGGCTGAATCTTCATCCCATTTCAGTCAATATGAATTTTTCCAGGGACTAAAATGGCATCAAGATTTGGCTCTTGCCTGCGTTTTAGATTGTGTAGGGAGGGGCTGTGTACAACGCAGCGGGGAATTGGGGCTGCCAGCTGATAGAACCTGAATGTGCCACCCGTACAAGTGCTGCCGTGCTCTCTTCAATTATTGCTTGTGTCACAGAAGGCGCCTATAGGCCGCAAGGGAGATTGGTGTCCCCTTATAATAGCGAGGGAGGGCCCCTGCCCTGAAGAGCTCATAGTCTAAATAGACAGAACAGACAAAGTGTGGGCGAAAGCAAGGATTACCGAGTAGAAATTTAAAACCCGAGTGACAAAGGAACCTAAGGACCAGGCTATCAAAAGTATTTTGGTGCCTAAAGATGCACACAGTCTCCCACTGTAGAGAGGATGCAAGGGGACAGACACACGACATGTGTTAGTCATGTTGCTTAATGCACTACTAAAAGGCAGCATGGTAACCTATACAGAATAGTAGCATTTTCAAAAGTGCCTAAGCAGGATAGGTGTCTCACTTGCGTAGAAGCATTTGAAAAATCCCTATCTACATCTTTAGGTGCCTAAATACATTTGAAAATCTGGCCCTTAAGTACCTTTTGAAAATGATACTAAGGCACTTAAGAACTAAATCCCATTGGCTTACAATGACTCAAAGGCTCCTAACTGCCTGACACTTTTGACACTTAGGTGCTTTAGAGTCTTGTACCCACCATCTCCATTTTATAGATGGGAAATCAAGGCAACGAGAGATCAGGTGACTTGCCCTAGCTCACACAAGGAGTCTGCGGTGGAGCCAAAAATTGAACCCCATATCCTCTGAGTCCCAGGTGAGTGCCTCAGCTACAGGACCATCCTTTCAGCTCCTTCTTACATACACTTCTTCCAACAAGCCTATGAACTCTAGATTTCCCCTCAGGGAGGCACATCCAATATCCGTTTAATAACAGCAGCAAAAATCATGGCACTAACAAGACATGTGCTATGTATCACTGCCATGCATACTGCTTTTTGTTGCATCCCTGCATTTGTGGGTGGCCTACATAGGTAATAAACCCCAGAGATAGGGACTATCTTTTTACACGTCCAGGAAGTGCCAGCATTCTTGGCACCACATACTATAACAATAACTACTTTGGCAGTTATCAACTTGAGCTAGATTTCAACCATGTACCTAACTGCAAAAGCCTCTGTGTTCTGATCCCCGATACCCAGGCTGTACCTCAGAATTTCAACTCATTCCAAATGTATAGCATTGACCCGCTTTCTAGTTTATCCTGAGTTTTCAGTAGTGCAGAATGCACGAGGGTTATTGGAACAGCAATGTCCAAACCCTGTTGCATAGTTTTGATCAAATTCCTTAATAAAATAAAGAAGCAAGGCATTAATAAAAGATACAGGAACCACAGAGTGCATTGCTGAGACTAATCTTTTAATGGTTGGAATGGATGTACAAATTGCTCCAATTTCTAGCTAGCATTTCTCTTTTGCTCTTAAATATTAATAGCCAATTTGTACTTAATTTACTTAGTACAGGAGATGAACTACATGTGTCATGGATGAAGAGTTCAACATTGTTCAATTATATTGCCTACTGAACCAGCAAAGGGAACATTTATATAATCAATGCAAAATAAACTCAGCATTAACTCTTCAAATTCTGAGTAGATGGGTGTATCCAGAAACAGTAGTTTAGCCTCTAATCTAGCTATACTACTTTGTTTCAGATTTATTTACCGAATATTTGGGTTACCTTTTATAGATGAATGAGGGTAAAATTTTAAAAATGCCAAAGTGATTTAGGACTAGAGCAGGTCAGAAACAAGAATTTCTGATTTGTGGAAAATTCCAATGTTCCAAAATTTATTTTTATTTGGAACAAAAAGCCAAAACTTGAAATTTTCCATGAAACCACAATTCTGAAAAATTTCAATTAGGAACTATCAAAATGTAAGATAAAATATTAGCTATACTTTCATGTAATATTAGACTATATATAGATGCTAAAATAAATTTTTTAATATGTTCAAATATTTTAATATAAAAAGTCACAATGAAACATTTACCTCGCTAAAACAAAATGTTTCAACATTATCAAAATTGGAAACTTGCAATGATTCATTTAGACTTTTTCTTGTAGAAAATGTTGTCAAAACTGACACATTCCCATGGAATGTTTTAATTCCGATGAAACTGCATTTTCCCAGGAAAAACTATCCTATCAATTTTTTTTCAATCAGCTCTACTGAAGAGCTTAAGTCCCATTTCCAAAAAGGGTTCTAAAATGCTTCTAAAAATGTTACCCTTAAGGTCCTAAGTGCCTATGGTCACTTTTGAAAATGGGACTTAGGTTCATCGGTCACTAAGCTGATTTTGAAAATTTTACCCCATGCCTCTTCTATTATTTAAGCAGGGACGTATCTGATAGTTAAAGAATAGGACTGTGAATCAAGGTTGAAATTCTATACCCATTGAAGTGAATGGCAAATCTCCCATTGACATCAGTGAGGCCACGACTTCACCCCAGGACTCTGGGAAGCCATAGATTTTAAAGCCAGACAGACCATGATGATAATTTAGCCCAACCTCCTGCATGACACAGGCCACAGAATTTCATCCAGTGAGTCTTATGGTGGAGGAAATAAGTCGCCCTACTATAGGTCTGCTTGGTCCTAGTTTTAAAGCTGGACCTGAACCCAACCAGTGCACAGCTCAGTCAAATCTGACCCAAGAGTATTGAGTCCTTTTCAGACCCAACCCAGACCTGACACTTCCACAGCATTAACACTATCGCAACTACCTAGTCCTTCAGACTCAGCCTCGAAGGGGTTTCCCACAATCCATCTCCGGTCGTGTTCTGCCCATGGGGTCGATGGGGAAGCACCTATGTGCCCCACGCTTGCTGGCTGCACTGTGTGTGTGGTGAAGTGACAGGCGTTGCAACTTGTCAGCACACTCACTGTACGGTACACAGAGCGCGCAATATTGCAGTGGGCACTCAGCTGCCGCTGCACCAACCCTGCGGGCAAGAGGACTTGATCAGAGACAACTTTACCCAAGCTTGAGAGGGTTGGGCTGATTTCAGACCTGACCCAAATCCAACACCTGTAGTCCAGTCCTGTTGGATTGCAAGGCTCTATTCCCTATTATGTGAGTGAATACTATCAAGTGCAGCTGAACTGTGAGATGTGGACTAGAAAACATTCTGTACCCTGGCATTCTGAATCCATTCCTTAGAAGTATGATTTAGCATTTCTATTGCATTAGCCACCTGAGGACACCAGAGATTAGGACCCCATTGTACTAGGCACTGTATGACCAACACAGAAAGCACTCAATGTAAGATTTAGACAGTACACAACACGTGAATAAACTAACAAGTATGGGGTGGAATGAGGAGGGAAAAAGTAATAGAGATTGCGAAGATCAGCTGCCAAAGTGCTCTCAGTAGTCAAGAGCCATTATGCAATATTCACAACAACAGAACTGCATTTTGAAACATTAGTGAATGTGCCAGCTCATCTATCAATGACTATAAAGTTTGGGCAAGTCACTTCACCTCCCTGTGCCTCAACTTCCCCATCCGTAGAATATTTATTTCACCATGTGCTATTAATAGCCATCAGTTTTTTGAGATACTCCAAAGGTGTCATGCAAGTACGTACCATGCAATGTATCATTGCTTCCTCAAGCAACGCAGTCGGCATTACTTACTGTTATCTGTCTGATAAACACCGATGTAGTTTTCAGACTCCTTTCCTCTATCCATTTGTTATATTTTAAAACTTAACATTTTATTCAGAAAAAAAAATATTACTAGATTAGTCTGGATCCTTCCACAAAAGAAAAACATATACTTGGGTATGAATGCCATTTCACTTAGAATTGGTCCAAAAAAATCCAATTTTATTTTTGGAAATAATTTTGAATGAAATCATTTTGTATAAATTTTTCATGGAACATACTGATTTTTTAAATGAAAAATTCAAAATGAAATAAACATTCGCTTCAGATTGAAACTTTTTTTTGGTTTAGTTTTAAAAAATAACCATTAATTTAGTCTCTTTAGACCTGACTAAATCCTCAATCGTGAAATTTGGAGTTTTAAAACCCGAAACAAAAATGTTCTTTTCCTTTCAAAAATATTTTCCAGAAATTAAATAAAAATGTTATTTCACCCACTTCCCTGAAACTGCATTGTTGACAGAAAAATATTTAGATTTAAAAAAAATAAATCAACCAGCTTGAATCTCAGTGTCTGGATTTTGAAGTGAGTTTAGGTCCCCAAATTGCAATGATAAATTCTTGGGTAACTAAAGCAAAGAGCTACAACAGAGAGACAAGTATGTAACGAAAATGAGGAGCAGTTGGATAAATCATCGTGACAATGCTGAGGGATATGGCAAGAGGGAAGACAAGATTTAGCTGTGGGAACTGGAGGCTATAAATGGCAGGACAGAATGAGAACAGCAGAGTTCCTGATGATTAACTGTAATTAAGAGGGAATATAAACATTAAAAAGGCTTTTAAACACTTCTGACTGGTAGTTTAATTGGTCTTCCCCATCCTGCAGAGCTAAGATAGGAAGCCTGATTCCAGAAGGTGCCCAAGGACATTGCTACCCTAATTAGGCATCAGCTAAATTTAGGGAAACACATACTAATATATCCAGAAAATGAGGCTGCACAAACTTTCCACAAAGTACCACAAGCAAACTGCTTAGCTGAAAGAAAAAACTCACACCCAATGGCTTAGCAGCCCTTTCTCATTCCCATTTGAATCCTGCACACACAAAGGCAGGAAAGTTAGCTCGGGTATGGCTAGCACTACTCTTCTTCTGTTTGGGTGACTAGAAAAGGGATGAGGAGAATCTGAGGGGAATAAGGTGGGTCCTGTTAGTTAGAAAAACTAATTTGAACCTGACAAGCACAATAGAGACGGGTCAATCACCAATAAAATTAATGCAGTTGAGGCTCAACTGTCGCTTAACAATTTTTTGCTGAATACTATTTGTATTGCAGCAGCACCAGTGAGCCCCAGCCATGGACCAGATTTTCAAAGGTAATTAGATGCCTAAAGATGCTGACAGATGCCAGGTTGGACTTTTAAATATGCCTAACTCCTAATGGGAGTTAGGTGCCCTAGGTAATTTTGAAAATCCCACCTATCTGCACCTTTAACTACCTAAATACCTTTAGAAATCTGGCCTTGGGGCCCCATTGTTCTAAGCACATTACGAACACAACCATCACAAGACCCAACACACTACAAACACAACCACTATGAACACATCCATCATAGGACCCAACCACATCAGCCACACCATCAGGGGCTCATTCACCTGCACATCCACTAATATGATATATGCCATCATGTGCCAGCAATGCCCCTCTGCCATGTATATTGGCCAAACTAGACAGTGTCTATGTGAAAGAATAAATGGACACAAATCAGACATCAGGAATGGTAACATACAAAAGCCAGTAGGAGAACCCTTCAATCTCCCTGGACATTCAATAACAGATTTAAAAGTAGCCATCCTTCAACAAAAAAACTTCAAAAACAGAATTTAAAGAGAAACTGCAGAGCTACAATTCATTTGCAAATTTAACACCATTAATTTGGGCTTGAATAGGGACTGGGAGTGGCTGGCTCACTACAAAAGCAATTTTCCCTTTCTTGGTATTGACACCTCCTCATCAGTTATTGGGAGCGGACCACATCCACCCTGACTGAATTGGCCCTGTCAACACTGGCTCTCCACTTGTGAGGTAACTCCCTTCTCTACATGGGCCAATATATGTTTTATGCCTGTATCTGTACTTTTCACTCCACGTATCTGAAGAAGTGGGTTTTTTACCCACAAAAGCTTATGCCCAAATAAATGTCTTTAAGGTGCCACCGGACTCCTCGTTTTTGTGGATACAGACTAACACGGCTACTCCCTGATACAAATGCAAAGGCAGTCCCTGCCTCCAAAGACCTGACTGTTAGATACTAGTGCAATATACACTTGCATTCCTCTGATTAAGACTCAGGATACACCTATATCTTAAATGCCACAGTTGAACCACTGCAGCAGCACTGGGACAGGCGATGTTCTCCCGTTGGAGTAGGTAATCCATCTCCCCGAGAAGCAGTAGCTAGGTCGATGGAAGAATCTGCATCAACCCGGCACTATCTACACCAGCTGGTAGATTAGCATTGATACATCTCTCAGAGGTGAGGATTTTTCACACCCGTGGAGACATAGCTATAACAGTGTAAACTGCTAGTGTAGTCCGGGCCTCAAATCCAAGAATAGGAGGAAGAACATTTCAAAGCACTCACACCCGCTACACCAGGCATATACCGCATTAACAAGCCAGCTGAAACTATGTTTATTTCTAAATTAGGAAGCAAAGATCATTTAAAAATATCTTTAAACTTCACACATGCATCAGAGAAAGTGTGTGCACCTTTAAATGTCATGTCCCGATCTCCAACTGTGCCTTGAAATGATTTCTCTCCTTATTCTTGCACTTTATAAATACAGCTATTTTTGTTTCATTTTCATCCTTCCCTCTTTTCTGAACAATTAAGAGAGGTTCAACCCCTTCCACCTCAAAGGATGAATTTAATAATTCACTGAAAAATGTCTATTACCTGTCTTTTAATAGATTGTAAATTCTTCAAAGCAGGGACAAAGCTGGCTACAGAATTTAGCCATACAACTCCCACTAATTTTGATGAGATTTCCATAGCTAAATCCACTGGGTATGAAAATCTCACCCATTGTCTTTTTATGATCTGTAAATTACCTACAAGACTTCTGGGTGCTGTTAATAAATCAAATGGCATTACTGGTATTTCCCCCACCTCTTAAAGCATTCTGCTCTCTACAGGTGGAAAGTGCTAAATATGATTAAGTTCCTGGGAGTATAAAAAGTCTTACGTGGTGTGGAAGAGGGTGATATTGTTTTCAGGTCCTGAAACTGGGATTTTTTTTCCTGTATTTATGCCTGGATTGAGAGATGTTACTCACCTTCCAGCAGCGAGAATTCTTATCGATGGAATGGAACCCTGGAGTTTCACAGGTGCCATGAGGTCATTCCTTTTCTTTCATTCTTTATGCTTGCTACAGAATGGCTGAATGCCTGGCTCAAAGAATTTATGCAAATAGGTAAATAAATAGTATTAGATAGGAAAATACTTATCACTGTATGCAGATGATCCAAGTAACGAATACATTGCGCCTTATAGTTTTAATCATCAGCTTTTTGGTACACCTCTGTGGCTTCACTCTAAAAAAGGGACTGCCTAAAGGTTTTTCTAAAGAGGATATGACCGACTATTCAACTTCTAGCAAATATTTTGGAGTACATGTCCAGGCAACCCTCAAACCTTCATAAACCACCCTTCTCTGGCGAAACATCTACAAAAAGCTTATTGAACAATCTCATCTTATCCTGATATTCTAGACATGGTATCATTTAAAAATGAATGTCCTCCCCTGTTTAAATGATCTTGTTCCAGGAATGGCTTTTGAGCAATCTTAAGAGATTGCAAAATAACTTATCTCAATTGGCATGGGAAGAGAAAGGAGAAAAAAAACAGTGGAACTGTTACATCAAAAAAAAAAAAAAAAGCTAGTGAAAGTTTTAACCTTCCTGACTTATTTGTTTTACTGAATATTGTATTGGTACAAGAATGATAAACAACACTGAATCATTATGGATCAGGTCTACACTGTTAGAATATATTCCTTATTTACCATAGTTTAATTATATTAGATCTAAATTTACAAATCCACACGTGCATTACACTATCAGGCTGAAAGCAGCTAAAATTCTCAAATATGCTCCTATTTTCTCCCTTCTGCCACACTCCTTTGTGCAAAGACAAAGAGGCTGAAGTCTTGAGACAAAACAATCATGAAAGCAACAGCAGACTTGCAAAAAAGTTCATCTTGCATTAAAAAAATACCTCATTGGCAATTTGGAAACACCTCAGACTGACAAATATTTTATGTATAGGGACAGAGATTGCAAGGTCTTTGGGTAAGGGGCTGTCTCTTTGTCATGGTTTTGTACAATGCCTAGAGAATAAGGGAGCCCTGGTCTCTCGGTGCTACCTCTGTACAAATAATAAACTACTCTATCAACCATCTTAATATGGGATAGCAAAGAACTTGTCTTATAAAAACAATATAGAATGGAAATCAATGCTACAGATTTTATGATTCTATGATTTATGAAATGTAACTGAGCAGTTGGCCCCCTTCAGTATATGGTAGGGCTGTTCAGTTCAGATCTCGTTGGAACAAACAGCCAAACAAAGCAGCCTAACCCTTCTAGGCTCTCTCGTACAAATCCATCTGTATATTGCTTTACTGGATGTAGCCAACAAGCATCCTTGCAGAAAGGTGAACCCTTTCATGTACTTAAAACTGCTCACCCACAGGCTTATCATTGCAGCCCAATTGTATAACCTTCCTATTCCCACTCTGGATACCAGGTGATGGAAAACACATGAAGAAAGTGATCAAATATCTGGACACTCAGCTACTTCTCTTACAGAATCTGACACCCAAGTAGCAAGATCATCTGAGTTATTGCTCTTCGCTCCTATGTCACATAGGAGACCATATGGAAGGGTAAGGTACTGGGCTAGCTATCATTAACCTTGGCAGATATCCCCATCTGCAAAATGCTACTGCTTTTTAATGCATTTAGACCTACAGGTAAAAATATGCTAACGGTATAAGTGCTATAATTATTTATGCAAACTACTTGTAGCAATTATACCATTCGCATTTGCTTGAAATCATGCATTGTATAATTATCTACACTCTGCTTTTCTTTCTGTAACTTTCAGGAAAAAAAACCACAGATGGATTTAAAACCAGAAAGGACTTAGCGGACCATCTAGTCCAACTGCCTGCATAATAGAGGCCACAGAATGTCACCCACTAATTCTTGCAAGGGAGAGGATTCTTCTTCTCAAGACAGAAATTTCTCTCTTCGTGGGCAAGTTACATTTGTTTTTCTGGTGAGCTGCCCCATCCGTGAAATAGGAATAGTACTTTGCCTAGCAAGTGAGAGGCCTAATTAATGTTTGTAAAGCAATTTGAAGTCCTCTCTAAGTATCATCCAGGTCAATGCGTGAGATAGGATCTTTAACGTATTAAAAGCCAAGGGCTACTGAAACAAGGTCTTGTATACAAGAGAACACCACAGGACTCAAATCAAAAGATCCTTTTAAATCAGCATGACAAGATTTTATTACAAGCAAAACTGAATTTTTGTTTAATTCAGAGATAAAGGGTTTAATCTAACATCTTGGGTTTTAAAAGATTGGGAAGATGCAAGACATTTAAACAGAAAATAGCCTCTATATAAGGTTATCACTGATAAACATTATGTTTTACACAAGCCATTAACAAAAATTGCATTTTAGTTTCCTATCTAAGCCTATTGTTCACAAATAACAGGCTTTTGCACCTTGCCTGCATGTGAATGCAGCTAGAGGCCTCTTACAAAATCAGTTGTGGATAAAAGTTCAATTGTTTTGCACTCAGAGTGAAAGAAATACCCTTTGGGTAAAAATTTGCTAGGTAGGTATATTACTTTAAAGTCCTACTCAGGCTTATTCATGTATTGGCTGGGTGCTGGCAGTATTACCATAAAACACAACATAAAATATTAATTTGTAAAACAGTTTGCAATTATCCCTATATAAAAGGCTGATCAGAAGGATCAGAAATGTGAGTCTAAACACAAGTATGTCTACCTTGACTAGCTTACCCAAGCTAGCTTGAATCCAGCTAACATGGGTAACAATAGCAATAAAAATGGGACCATGAGCACTTGAGGGCAGGCTACCAAGTGGAATACATATCCAGGGACCACACCAAGCTTATACTACCCCTGCTGCTGTCTCTTCACTGCTATTGTTATCTGCATTCACTGGATTAAAGCCAGTTTGAGTAAGCTAGCCCATGCAGAGCTTTTACTATGTAGACATACTCTCAGACCAGTTTGGAGTGTGGCAGGGGAAAGCAACAGACTCAAACTGTAAAGAAGTGTAGTGGCCAGTTTTGGTCAAGCAAGCAGAACTTACAGCCTCCGAAAGGGAGCAACAGAACTGTGAAACAGAGCCTTTGTGCACAGGGGAGAAAGAGACAAAATGGAAGCACTCTGCTCTGGGACACGATATGCAGCAGAAACTCAAGAGGATGTGTAGCCAACTCTGCAGCCTCTGAAACCATTCAGCTCCTGTAAACACCCCCACTACAGAAGAGGCCCCCTCATCTATGATCCAATTCAGCAACCGACCATCAACCGTTCTCCCACTGCTCCAGCATGAGTCCCACCAGCAACCCCAACCCACCTGAGGTCTCTTGTTCTAATGCACAATCCACAATCGTTTGTAGAAAATGGTGGGTTATGGGACGATTGACTTTTATGGGTCATGGACCAACCAATCAAAAAAAAAAAAAAGTAGAACCACTATATCTGAACCACTAGCTTTAGGTAAAAGTTTTATTCTTATTTTAAAGCTGTTTCATCCATCCCTACAGAGCAAATGGCTACCTTCAACATATTATGATGTAAATACATTTACAGCAGAAACCCAAGGTGAGCTGCCTGTATATCAGAAGACACCTCAGATGGCTCTGATGTTTGAACAGAGATTATTTGTGGGTAAGCCTACATTTAGGTCCCAGAGGTCATGGAATCAGTGACTTTCAGAGACCCCCCCCCATGACATTTTCTGCTTCAGCCCTTGGGGCCACGGGTCTGGAGCTGGCAGCTAGCGGAGCCCCAGCAGGGTTCCAGCGACGGTTGACAGCCTCCTCAGGGTTCCAGCAATGGGTGACAGCCTCATGGGGGCTGGGGGAACCCCACAGCTCCCAGACATTATGGTGGCAGGAGAAACCATGGAGCTGCAGCAGCAAAAAAGGTCACAGACAGGTCACAGCTTCTATGAATTTTTGTTTATTGCCCGTAACCTGACTTTTACTAAAAATAACCATGACAAAATCTTAGCCTTATTTCTGGGTATGACAAAATGTGCAGGCGTATGCCCAGCACTCAGATGAAAACAGGCTGACCATAAAACTCCGAAGTCCGCAAGGCCCATGCAAGAGGAACAGAATGGCTGTTGGGTCCATTACACAGTGCCTCAACATTTGATAATACAGATTATTCATGGAATTTGCGTAAAGGGTCATTTAGTCTCTCTCTCTGCCAGCATTGGGTTGCTCCCAAAGAACACAGTGCTTTGGCCCAGCCTAGTTTTACATATCTCTAGTGATAAGACTTGCACCATTTTCTTTGCAAAATTAATCCAAAGAAGAGATTTTTCTTGATGCTCTCAGCCTAAATATATCTTTTCTTATTGGTTTCCCTTAATTCCTTGTACCATCCTACATTATTCTCCTCGTCATACAAATAAAGGAATGGCTACACTGGATCAGACGTTGGTCTATCTAGCCTAGTACCCCATTCTGATGATTGCTAGTACCTGCTGTTTCAGAGGAAGAAATCCTGCAGTAGGCAGTTAGGGAATAATCAGTGCCCAGGATGAGGATTAGTAATTTATATTCGGAATCTCCCCAGTCCCCCATCCAAATAAAGTGCTAAGTACGTTCGTTTCCATTAACTCACAATACTTACAAGAGCAGACTTCCATATGTTTAACTTAAGAAAATATTTGGTGGGGAAAGAAGTTATATAGAGAATTGTTTATTTTACCACTTTTTTAAATCTACAAAAAGTTGTTCAGTGTCATACTAGCACAAAAAACGTTTTAATTCGTTTATTAAAATAAAACTACAGTATGTCTCTGTGCTTCTTACGACAGATACAATGTTACATGTAACATTAGCAGTTTCAAAGTACTACAGGCAGGACTCACAAATACAGACACACTGTAGCTATATTTTACAGCATCTTACAAGAGAAACAAGGTGGGTGAGGTAATATCTTTTATTGGACCAACTTCTGTTGGTGAGAGAGACACGCTTTCGAGCTACACAGAGCTCTTCTTCAGTCTGGGAAAAGTACTCAGTGTCACAGCTAAATACAAGATTGAACAGACAAGTTAGCACAAGCAGTTAGCACATATTCTAATCATTCAAGGTAAAGTGGCCAGTTAACACCCCTCTAGTCATAAGACAAAAAGGGGGGGTTATTGGGTTACGGGTTGTTGTAATTAACCATAAATCTAGTATATTTATTAAGACAATGATTTGTAGTGTCTACACTACACCAACAGAATTTGGTCCAGTAAAAGAAATTACCTCACCCAATTTCTCTAAGATCCCGGAACCGACACTGCGTAGCATCTTCCAAGATCATTTTAGTTTTAAATGGTATGATTCTGACACTCCTTTACAGAGCAGGCAGTTAGTTAATGCTCAAATGCACTTTTGAGCTAAAGATATTAGAATAATGCCCATACTATCAAAGATAAGGGATGTAGGCTTAATATGCAGTCACTGGTAGGATTCAATATGCTAATAAACATACAGCTCCTGAAAAAAAAAAGGGGGGGTGGACAGGGGGGAGCTCTACACCCAACAAATAAAGTTCACAGGACATTATGTGGGAAGATTTCTTATCATGTTTATACTTTATTGATAGACCCTAATCCTGCAAAGACTTAAGCACCTGAGTAACTATGATCATGTGAGTAAAGTGATTTGTGTGAGTAAGTCTTTAAAGTATTGTGCCATTTCAGGTCCAAATGCTTATTTATATTGATAAAAAATGATGAACTCTGAATCCGTTCTATACATCAGCCAAGGAGGCTTGAGAGTTTAAAGACTCTAGAGGCCCAAATCCAGTGTAAAAATTTTGTAGTGTTACGACCAGTCAAGTTTTTAATCTATGCACTATATTCAGGGAAAAGCATAACCACTGCATGCCCTAACTACACATGCCTATAGACATACGTATACATGTACGCTGCAGAAAGCAAAAACTTCCTGTGTCAGCAAATACATATGCTGAGGTTTTCAAATTGCAACTTTTTACAGGTTTTAAAAGCATATTTTCCCCTCTGTTTACTGTAGGTATTAATGTTTATTCACAGACATGTTATCTAACGCACTCAGCACTTTATACGAACTGGAATTTTAATAATCTAATGCAGAAATCATCTTTAATTGTGACACCTAGCAGTTACGTTCTGGTGACCATGCTGGTCCCTACACTCCATATCTATCTAAATTAAGCAGAACATTTTCATTAAAATTAGTCAAGTTTCAACTGCTTCATATTGCTTTTTTTTTTCATTTAGTTAGCACACAGTCTTCAGTATAGAATATACTTCAGATTTACTGAAGTGCAGTAAACTGTGAGAAGTTATTTATTTATAAGCACCTCATCTGTTTGACCTTAAATGGAAGCCAACAGCAATCTTAACAATTGCTAAGCAGAGACTATATCTAGTTAACAAATAGTGCATATTAACTAGGGTGAGATGAACCTGTACTTTAAGCAGCTGGTCAACTTTCCTAGGATGGCGTATATTTCAGCCACTATCCTGACGAACAAAACAGACGTACATAAAAACAAAAGCAATTTTA